>NW_003302549.1:23601946-23791155 GCF_000004255.2 Arabidopsis lyrata subsp. lyrata | reverse complement strand
CGATCATTTCTATTTTCTCCTTCATATCATTCGATACTCAATTTTTTTTTTTATAAGTTTCATGATCTTTTTATTAAATTGAACAGAAATCTGAGGAGATGTTTATCATAAAGCTTTTTTTTACCATGTTTTGGTGCATCTAAAATTACTTTATAGAAAATAGATTTCATAGACTCATTCCTATTCGTAAACATAGGATTTCAACGTGAAATTTTGCACTTTATCTTGACCATTTGAAAAATACAAAAATCTCTTTCTACATATATAATTTAACGTATATTATGATTCTAGAAAGTATTCTTAATGTGACATTTACGAACTCATAAAAATTATTCTAATTTTAAAATACATTTATTTTTTTAAAAAAATCCTTTTTATTTCTAGGGGCTTTTGCAAAAATGCCACTTTTTCAATGCCACTTTTCAAAAATACCCCTTTTAAAAAACCTTATAAAAAATGCTCTTAAAAATATAAGATTTACCCAAATATGTATGTAATATTATTAAAACATACACAAACTACATTTCTATGTATCTAAAATCTTATAAATACTTTATAAATACCTTATAAATGCATTTTAAATACTTTTAAAAACCTTTAAAATATCTTGTAAAACCTTTGAAAAACCTTAAAAATTCTTTAAAATAACTTGTAAAACCTTTAAAAACACCTTATAAAATTTTATAAATACTTGGATCGAGTCTTCAAGTAGTAGTTACAATCCATAAGTACCTTATAAACCTAATAAAACTTTATAAAAATTTCAGATTTAAAAAGGGGCATTTTTTAAAATGGACATCTAAAAGGGGCATTTTTGAAAAGAGGCACACCAAAAGGGGTATTTTTAACAATTTCCCTTATTTCTAATGAAAAACTCTTCTATCTACCATTACTATTCTAATTTCCAAATAGCATTCTCAAATATTATTATTAAACAGTTTTAATACTCGATAAGATTATTTTATTTTTATTTTTGAAGTTCAGGATAGTTTTTTTTATTATTGCAAATCACCTTAATTTTTTTCAATCTATGTTAATTTTCTAAACACTAATTAATATTTAGTTTTTCTTTTTTAGGTATTCACTTTTTAATTTAGAAAAAATTAATAATATAGAAAATATACTAATATATATTATATTATAATTATAAATAATAATATGTTCTAAATTATTTTTATTTTTTAATCGGTACTCAAATTTTAAATGTCTATTTTCCAGAAATGAATTGCTTTCTATTTTAAGTAAAAACCTTTAAATTTGGTTTTTTAACTCTTATTTTCTTTACTCTACTAAATAATTGTAACTCTTAAAAAATAAATTTTGTACCATTAAAATATATGATAAGTTTCTTTTTTCGTATCTCTAACTATTTAAAAATATTTACTCATTATATGTTAAAATATAATGATCTAATATTTATTCAATCTCTATTCAAAAATTTCATATTGTATATGATCTAATATACAATTTTTTTCGTTTTTTCATAATATTTCATTAATTTTTGTCAATTATTATTTTTATTTAATGTGTGAATTAGTTTTAGTTTAATTGTTTTTGTTTTAATAAATGAAATAGGTGGAGCCCACAAAAAAAAAAAATTATGATGACATGGATGCTGATGTGGACACCCTAGATGGAGAGAAAACTCTCCCATTATATATATAGATTTGGTATTTATTAATTCTTACTTTCTTTATTCTACTAAATAATTGTAATTCTTAAAAGTGATTGTTGTTCCATTAAAATATATGATAAGTTTCCGTTTTCTTATCTCTAACTATTTAAAAATAATTACGCATTATATGTTAAGATATAATTATCTAATTTTATATTTCTCTAATCTCAATTCAAAAGTTTCATGTTTAAATATGAGTAAGATATAAAGTTTCTCCAACATAGTAAAACGTTTCTCACATTTTTCACTACAATATTTTTCGTTATCTTCTATGATTCACTCGTCGTCTCCCAACATCTACTCTCTTTTCTCCTTAGATCATTTATATTTTCTCCTTCATATCATTCGATACTCAATTTTTTTTTTATAAGTTTCATGATCTTTTTATTAAAGTGAACAGAAATCTGAGGAGATGTTTATCATAAAGCTTTTTTTTACCATGTTTTGGTGCATCTAAATTGCTTTATAGAAAATAGATTTCATAGACTCATTCCTATTCGTAAACATAGGATTTCAACGTGAAATTTTGCACTTTATCTTGACCATTTGAAAAATACAAAAATCTCTTTCTACATATATAATTTAACGTATATTATGATTCTAGAAAGTATTCTTAATGTGACACTTACGAACTCATAAAAATTATTCTAATTTTAAAATACATTTATTTTAAAAAAAAAAATCCTTTTTATTTCTTGGGGCTTTTGCAAAAATGCCACTTTTTCAATGCCACTTTTCAAAAATACCCCTTTTAAAAAACCTTATAAAAAATGCTCTTAAAAATATAAGATTTACCCAAATATGTATGTAATATTATTAAAACATACACAAACTACATTTCTATGTATCTAAAATCTTATAAATACTTTATAAATACCTTATAAATGCATTTTAAATACTTTTAAAAACCTTTAAAATATCTTGTAAAACCTTTGAAAAACCTTAAAAATTCTTTAAAATAACTTGTAAAACCTTTAAAAACACCTTATAAAATTTTATAAATACTTGGATCGAGTCTTCAAGTAGTAGTTACAATCCATAAGTACCTTATAAACCTAATAAAACTTTATAAAAATTTCAGATTTAAAAAGGGGCATTTTTTAAAATGGACATCTAAAAGGGGCATTTTTGAAAAGAGGCACACCAAAAGGGGTATTTTTAACAATTTCCCTTATTTCTAATGAAAAACTCTTCTATCTACCATTACTATTCTAATTTCCAAATAGCATTCTCAAATATTATTATTACACAGTTTTAATACTCGATAAGATTATTTTATTTTTATTTTTGAAGTTCAGGATAGTTTTTTTTATTATTGCAAATCACCTTAATTTTTTTCAATCTATGTTAATTTTCTAAACACTAATTAATATTTAGTTTTTCTTTTTTAGGTATTCACTTTTTAATTTAGAAAAAATTAATAATATAGAAAATATACTAATATATATTATATTATAATTATAAATAATAATATGTTCTAAATTATTTTTATTTTTTAATCGGTACTCAAATTTTAAATGTCTATTTTCCAGAAATGAATTGCTTTCTATTTTAAGTAAAAACCTTTAAATTTGGTTTTTTAACTCTTATTTTCTTTACTCTACTAAATAATTGTAACTCTTAAAAAATAAATTTTGTACCATTAAAATATATGATAAGTTTCTTTTTTCGTATCTCTAACTATTTAAAAATATTTACTCATTATATGTTAAAATATAATGATCTAATATTTATTCAATCTCTATTCAAAATTTTCATATTGTATATGATCTAATATACAATTTTTTTCGTTTTTTCATAATATTTCATTAATTTTTGTCAATTATTATTTTTATTTAATGTGTGAATTAGTTTTCGTTTAATTGTTTTTGTTTTAATAAATGAAATAAGTGGAGCCCACAAAAAAATAAATTATGATGACATGGATGCTGATGTGGACACTCTAGATGGAGAGAAAACTCTCCCATTATATATATAGATTTCATTCAAGCTCCTTGATCATCTGAAGTTTTGGAACAAAATGTGTTATTTTCTTTTTTCATAATCATTTTAAAAGTAGTTATACGATACACTACATAAGCTTGTTTCTTGTTTTTGGTAAGAACGGATCTGGTAGCCAAAAGTGGGTAGACAAACCTCATTGCGATAACTAGATCGTTGGCAATTTTCATATCGTGATGCGATCAGAAAGCTCTAGATTTGTCACAAGTTTTCGGCAGTGAGTCTGGAACGTCAATATGCAGTACTTAATTAGATAGACTTATGTTTTCCCATGAAGATTGTTTGAAGCACAAATTAAAGTTGATTTAAGCACAAATGATTCTGTCTTGCATAAGAGATATCTTCTGTTTTCAAAGACTGGTCATTTATGACAAACTACAAATTTCATCGGCTGGGTCGCATTTGAGTTCTCTGGAGATCAACAGTGCGGTTAACTCCGGTTTTCAAAAGTGATCAAATCATTACATGTTCTGTATTACTAGAATGAAAGAAGGAAGAATTTTTCTGTTCTTTTGTTTATGCAGAAAACCTAGTAGAGGAGAGGAAAAGGTTGTGGGAGGACTTGAGAAATCATCATGATTCTCAAATGTTCAAGAATAAACCGTGGATAATCATGGGAGATTATAATGAGATTCTAGATGGGGAAGAACACTCGGGATTTGTTAACTCACCTACTCTACCTGCAAGTATGAGAGACTTTCAGGATTTGGTAAGACATTGTTCTTTGTTGGATATTGGGTCTCATGGTCCCTTATTTACATGGTGTAATTGTTAGAGTAAAATTCTTTTAGAGGTAATGGAGAAAGTGTTTAAGTATTTGAGAGAGAGTTTTAGAAAATACAACTTTTATTGCTTTGATTTTAACTTGAAGACAACTTCATAACCTTACAACAAAATGAGAGAGGGAGAAGGTATTTATAGCCTCCAAACTACAAAATATCTAAAATATTTTAATCCTAAATCTAGAGAGTTCTTAACATAATATCTAGATTACAATATTCTAATTATCTAGATTATTCTATAAGAATATCTAGATTTTTATGTTTAAGGAGGTGGAAGATGATTCTAGAAAATTTTAAGGAGGTGGTAATTATGATATTTCTAGAGAAAACTCTAGAACTTGGATTTGGCCCATCAAATGATTGTTGGGTAATTGACCCAATAATTAAACTTGATTCAAAATCAAGTTTAACTTTCAACACCCCCTCTTAAACTTGATTTTGCTACTCCAAGCAAACTCCTCATCTTGATAAAGTCTTCGCGCTTGAGAGGCTTGGTGAAAATATCGGCTACTTGATCATGTGTCTTCACATACTCCAATTGCACGTCCTTCTTGTTAACACACTCTCTAATGTAGTGATAGCGTGTGTCAATGTGTTTACTTCGATCATGGAAGACCGGGTTCTTCGCCAATGCTATTGCCGACTTGTTATCCACAAAAATCTTCGTTGGTTCCTCTTGTAGTAAGCTTAACTCCTTTAAAAGATTTCTTAACCAAATAGCATGGCACACACATGAAGTAGCCGCTACATACTCCGCTTCACAAGTGGATAGAGTGACAATTGGTTGCTTCTTCGACATCCATGTGAAAGCCGTATCTCCAATGTAGAACACAAAACCACTTGTGCTTTTTCGGTCATCTATGTCTCCACCCCAATCGCTATCGCTATATCCAACAAGCTTGTAATCATTAGAAGTAGAATAGTGTAAGCCATAGTTTATGGTACCTTTGATATAGCGAAGAATCCTCTTGGCCGCCTTGAAATGAGTTGTTGTTGGATGCTCCATGTAACGACTAACAACTCCGACCGCATATAAAATATCGGGCCTTGTGCATGTTAAGTATCTCAAGCTTCCAACCAAGCTCTTAAAGGTTGTTGGATCCACTCCTTCTCCTTCTTCATTCTTTGATAATTTGATTCCGCATTCCATTGGTGTGGTCACCGGGTTTGAGTCATCCATCTTAAACTTTTTAAGTACCTCCTTAGCATAGCCTTCTTGAGTAATGAAGATTCCATTGTCTTCTTGTTTTACTTCAATTCCGAGGTAGTAAGACATCAATCCAATATCCGTCATCTTGAACTCCTTCGTCATCTCTTTCTTGAATTCTTCGAACATGCTTGGATTGTTACCCGTGAATATCAAGTCATCTACATATAAGCATGCAATCAATATATCGTCTTTTTGAATTTTGATATAGAGTGCATGCTCATATGGATACTTGATGAAGTCTTTCTCCTTGAAGTACTTGTCAATTCGAGTATTCCAAGCTCTTGGGGCTTGTTTTAATCCGTAAAGCGCCTTCTTTAGCCTCAAGACTTTGTTTTCTTCTCCTTTGACTATGTAGCCTTGTGGTTGCTCAATGTAAACTTCTTCTTCAAGGTCACCATTTAAGAAGGCTGACTTGACATCCATTTGATGTATCTTCCACTTGTTTTGAGCCGCTAGTGAAATGATTAGTCTAACCGTTTCTAGACGAGCAACGGGAGCAAATACCTCGTCATAGTCGATTCCGGCTCTTTGACTATAACCTTTGGCCACTAATCTTGCTTTGTATCTTTCCACTTCTCCTTTAGAATTTTTCTTTGCTTTATACACCCACTTCACACCTATCGCCTTGTGCCCATTTGGAAGTGAAGCTAGCTCCCATGTATCATTCTTTTTTATCGCCTTTATCTCTTCATCCATGGCATTTCTCCAAGTCTTCTTTTCAATGGCTTCTTGGAAATCCATGGGTTCACACTCCGCAAATAGACAAAATAAAGTAAGGTTGTCTTGATTTTCGGTTACCTCGTACAGCTCTTGTAAACTTCTAAAATGAGGAGTCCTCTCACTTGAGCTTTCTTCTTCTTGAGGACTTGTTGGTGAAGTTGGTGGTGTAGTAGGTTCTTCTCTTGGTGGCTCTTCTCTTGTTAGCTCCGAGTCATCTTCTTCAAAGTGTGGAAAGAAGTTATAATCTTCTTCATTTGATTTCCAATCCCATTCTCCTTTTTCATCGAAAACGACATTTCGACTAATTATTGTCTTCTTCGTATCGGGATTATAGAGCTTGTAGCCTTTGGAGTTGTTATCATAACCAATGAAGATATACTTCTCACTTTTGTCATCTAGTTTACTCCGCTTCTCATCCGGTACATGAGCATGAGCAACGCTTCCAAAGACTCTTAAATGAGAAACACCGGGCTTCCTTCCGCTCCATGCTTCTTGTGGTGTTTTTCCCGAAACACTTTTTGTTGGAGATCGGTTTAATAGATAAACCGCACATGCGACCGCTTCCGCCCACAACTCTTTTGGTAGTCTCTTACTTTTGAGCATGCTCCTTGCCATCTCAAGAATTGTTCTATTCTTTCTTTCCGCTACACCGTTTTGTTGAGGGGATCTTGGCACCGTTAGTTGTCTTCGAATGGCGTTATCTTCACAATACTTTAAAAACTCCTTCGATGTAAACTCTCCTCCACGGTCGGATCTCATGGCTTTGATTTCAAGACCACTTTCCTTTTCAACATGGGCTTTAAACTTTTTGAAGTTCTCGAACACCTCGGATTTTTCTTTCAAAAACTAAACCCATGTTTTTCTTGAAAAATCATCAATAAAGAGAAGGAAGTAGTTACTTTTACCAAGTGATTTGGGCTTGATCGGACCACACACATCCGTGTGTATTAACTCCAACGGTTTTTGAGCTCTTGTACTTGACTCCTTCGGAAAGCTCATTTTGAATTGCTTTCCAAGTAGACATCCTTCACACACTTGATTTGGATGATTGATGCAAGGTAGTCCTCTCACCATTTCTTTCTTCGAAAGCAACTCCAATCCTCCAAAATTTAGATGCCCAAATCGAAGATGCCAAAGCCAAGACTCCTCCTTGTAGCACATCTTGAGACATTGTGCAATGTCATTTCGAATGTTAAGGACAAACATTCTATTTTTCGACATTGGCACCTTGGTAATGAGATTGCTTTCTTGGTCTCTTATAGAAAGGTTATTATCTTTTAGTCGAATATCATAACCTTTCTCTAAGAGTTGTCCAAGACTCAAAATGTTTGTCTTCATGCTCGGAATATAGTAAACATTTGATATAAATTGATGATCTCCATTCTTCAATCGGATGAGAATTTTTCCTTTGCCTTTTACCTCCATCTTCGATTCATCTCCTAAAGCCACATTTCCTCTCACCGATTCATCAAGCTCCGCGAACATACTTTTGCTCCCGCACATGTGATTACTTGCACCACTATCAAGGTACCACTTATGATTCTCTTCATGTCCACCTTTCTTGTAGCTAGCCATTAATAACATGTCTTCTTCTTGGACTTGTTCTTCAGCGTAGTTGGCCTTCTCCTCGACTTTTTTGTTGCTAGGAGCTTTACATTCTGAAGCATAATGTCCAAACTTCCCACAATTGTAACATTTGACACTTGATTTATCATATCTTGATTTTGGGCTTCCTCTCCCACGACCTCTCGATGAGTTTTCTCCTCTTTGGTTTGTGTTGTCTTCATATGGCCTCCAACCTCGTCCATTTCCACATCCACGACCTCGTCCTCGTACTTGACCACCACCTCGTCTTTGGTGATTTTGGCCATTTTCTTCTTTAGTAATCCGCATTTTGAGGACTTGTTCGACGATATCTTCTTTCTTCTTCTTCTTTTCTTCATAAGCTTGTAATGATCCAAGAAGTTGCTCTATTGACATAGCCTCTAAATCTTTTGTTTCTTCAATGACGGTGACAATATGCTCAAATTCTGGATCCAACGATCTAAGAACTTTCTCCATGATTCTTACGTCATCTAGCTTCTCTCCGTTTCTTTTAAGGTTATTAGTAACCGTCAACACTCTGGAGAAGTAATCCGAGACGAGTTCACCTTCCTTCATTTGCAATGCTTCAAATTCTCCTCTTAGAGTTTGAAGACGTACCTTCTTGACTTGATCGGCACCTTTGTAAGAGGTTCGAAGCTTCTCCCATGCTTCTTTGGCCGACGTAGCTTCAACGACCTTCTCGAACGTATCTTCATCTAATCCTTGATAGATTAGACAGAGAGCTTTCTTGTCTCTCTTTCTTGAGTCTCTCAAACCATCCTTTTGAGTTTGAGAAAGACTACCTTCATTCTCCGGTTCAATGAAACCTTTCTCGACTATCTCCCACACGTCATGTGCTCCTAGGATAACCCTCATTCGTAGACTCCAATTATCGTAGTTGCTCTTTGTGAGCATTGGAACTTGGAAGGGAACGTTGTTACTCGCCATCTTTAGGATCTTCAAGCTCTGATACCACTTTGTTAGAGTAAAATTCTTTTAGAGGTAATGGAGAAAGTGTTTAAGTATTTGAGAGAGAGTTTTAGAAAATACAACTTTTATTGCTTTGATTTTAACTTGAAGACAACTTCATAACCTTACAACAAAATGAGAGAGGGAGAAGGTATTTATAGCCTCCAAACTACAAAATATCTAAAATATTTTAATCCTAAATCTAGATAGTTCTTAACATAATATCTAGATTACAATATTCTAATTATCTAGATTATTCTATAAGAATATCTAGATTTTTATGTTTAAGGAGGTGGAAGATGATTCTAGAAAATTTTAAGGAGGTGGTAATTATGATATTTCTAGAAAAAACTCTAGAACTTGGATTTGGCCCATCAAATGATTATTGGGTAATTGACCCAATAATTAAACTTGATTCAAAATCAAGTTTAACTTTCAACAGTAATAAGAGAAATGGAGGTTTAATATGTAAAAAGTTAGACCGGGTCCTAATTAATGATACTTGGCTTCATAGCTTCCCGCAAGCATACTGTGTTTTCGAAGCGGGAGGATGCTCAGATCATCTGCGGAATAGAACTCAGTTAGATATGGGAAAGCCATCAACGAAGCGACCTTTCAAGTTTGTCAATTCAGTTGCAAGTATGCCGGAATTCCTGCCCCTTGTTCAGTCATCTTTCACTCTACATCTGCTCTCTTTCACTCTACATCTGCGATGTTTAGATTCTCGAAGAAACTAAAAGGGCTAAAGGCTAATATAAGAACCCTAATTCGGGAGAGACTAGGGGATTTGACGAAGAAAACCAAAGTTGCTTTCACAGAACTTTGTAAGAAGCAGGAAACAACATTAGTAAGCCCTTCTGTTGAAGCGATTCATGAGGAAGCTGAAGCATATGAGAAATGGAAACAAACAGAAATCGAAGCTTCACTGGCTCAATATGTTGGGGATCAAAACAATAAAGTGTTCCATAATACAGTTAAGATCCGTGAAGCACAAAATTCGATAAGAGAAATACTATGTGAAGATGGTTCACTTGTCTCCAGTCAAGAGGACATTAAACAAGAAGCGGTCAGGTTTTTCTCGGAGTTTCTTGGATATACACCTGATGATTATGAGGAAGCCACAATGGAGTCTTTGGAAAACTTACTACCATTTCGATGTAGTGAAGAAAACAGAGCAATGTTAGAGAAGGAGGTGACAGATGAGGAAGTACGGCAGGTTCTATTTTCTATGCCAGCAAATAAAAGTCCGGGACCGGATGGGTATAGTAGAGAATTTTTCACAAGTGCGTGGCCGGTGATAGGAAAAGCTTTTTACAGTTGCGATTCAGTCGTTTTTTACAAAGGGCTTTCTCCCAAAAGGGGTCAACACGACCATTCTTACTGTGATCCCAAAGAAAGAAGACGCAAAAGTCATGCAAGACTACATGTCAATCTCATGCTGCAATGTGTTATGCAAGGTGATATCGAAAATATTAGCGAATCGATTAAAAGGGCTACTTCCAGAAATTATATCTCCCAACCAATCTGCTTTTGTGAAAGATCGCCTGCATATGGAGAATGTTCTTTTAGCATCAGAACTAGTAAAAGACTATCACAAGGAAGATCGACATTTCCAAGGCTTTTGACTATGTTCAATGGTCATTCTTACTCAACACGCTTCAGGTCCTAAACTTTCCCGAGAAATTTATCCATTGGATTAGGCTATGCATTTCAACAGCATCATTCTCGGTTCAAGTAAATGGAGAACTTGCTGGTTTTTTCCGAAGTAAACGTGGTTTACGACAAGGCTGCTCTCTCCCCCTATTTATTCATGATATGCATGAATGTGCTCTCTCATTTAATCAATAAGGCAGCAGCTGAAGGGCGGTTTGGCTACCACCCAAGATGTCATAAACTCCTTCTAACCCATTTATGCTTTGCAGATGATCTCATGGTTTTTGCTGAGGGTACCAAATGATCGATAGAAGGAATTATATCAATTTTTGATGAGTTTGCAAGCTTTTCTGGTCTGAAGATCAGCTTGTAGAAGTCTACACTTTTTATGGCGGGGATAACGCTAGAAAGGCACGAAGAAATCAGAGAGAACTTCCCTTTTGAATCAGGAAATCTACCAGTCCGTTATCTAGGCTTACCATTGATGACTAAGGCTATGACGGGACAAGATTATCTCCCATTGATAAAGAAAATCAGAAGCAGAATTAGCTCTTGGACAAGCAGATTCTTATCATATGGGGGAAGATTACAGCTGATCCGATCAGTCCTAATGAGTATCACAAATTTCTGGTCTTCAGCTTTTAGACTACCAGGGAAGTGTATGAAAGAGATCGAACGGTTATGTTCTGCTTTCTTATGGAGCGGTCCAGATTTAAAGACTCATAAAGCTAAAATTGCATGGCATGATGTTTGTATTCCTAAGTGTGAAGGTGGCTTAGGTCTCCGACCACTAAAAGAGACGAATAAGGTGTGTGGTCTCAAGTTAATATGGAGGTTACTTGCTTCTCGAACATCTCTCTGGGGGAAATGGATTCATACTTACCTCATTAGACATAACTCGTTCTGGACTATAAAGAAAACATCTTCTCAAGGCTCGTGGATGTGGCGAAAGATCCTTAAGTTGAGAGATACCGCCAAGGAATATCACAAGATGGAAATCAAAAGTGGTAAGAAAACTTCTTTTTGGTAGGATCAATGGTCCTTCATGGGAAGACTGGCTGATATACTCGGTGCTAGAGGGTGCATCAATCTTGGGATTACTAAAGTGGTATGATGATGGAAGAGGTGTTATTAAACAGCCGAAGGAGAAGGCACCGTGTAGAGCTGCTGAACAGAATCGAAGCTGAAATAGAAGAAGTTAAAACCAAAATGAAGCTTGGTGTTGAGACGATGTTAATCTTTGGAAGTGTCGGACAGGTTTTAAAAGGAATTTCTCAACATGTGAGACCAGGAAACTCATTAGAGTGGAAAGGCCAAGGCGCGATTGGGCAAAAGGGGTGTGGTATTCCCAAGCCACACCAAAGTTCGCCTTTATTACCTGGTTGGGAATGCATGATAGGCTTTCTACGGGAGATCGAATGTTAACTTGGAACCAACGGATTGACCCCTCTTGTTCCTTCTGTCAAGAGCCAATAGAGACGAGGAACCATCTCTTCTTCAAATGTTGCTACTCTAGTCAAATCTGGGACAAGATTTCAAAAGGGTTTATGAGAAATAACTACACCTTACGTTGGGACAGACTCATAAATCTCATCTCCTCCTCCACTCTTGAACCACGTCCTCGGCTCCTTTGAAGGTATGGGCTTCAATGCACAATCCACACAATTTGGAGAGAGCGAAATAACCGCAGGCATGGAGAACGTCCTCGATCAGCCCTTCACCTCGAGAAAATCATTGAAAAGACCATCCGCAATAGGATATATCTTATACGAAACCTGGGAAATAGAAAATATGAAGACCTTCTCATCTACTGGTTTTCTACTCGGTTATAAGTCTGTAGCATTAGAATCTAATTTTTCTCTTCTCAAAAACGAAGCACTTGATGTAACAACGGTTTTTTTGATGAATAAATTTTACATTCATTCAAAAAAAGAAAAAAGATATAAACTAAATTTTTGTCGAAAACAAGTTTTCAAAATCTGGAACAATCTGCTCTTTGGTGGACACACACGGGATAGATGGAAATTAGATTTATGTTACACAGATGAATACAAATCCTCAACAAATACGAGTTGGCATGTGCTTGAAGCTCGTGGAGAAAGTGCCAACTCCTTGATCATTTGAAGGTTTGGAACATAATGTTCCTCTGTATCAGCCAAGATTGTTGCCGTCTTTAAGTGACGAGCGTTTTTCAAGATATAAACCGCAATATCTCTATCTTGTGGTCTCCCATAGTATCGTGACCACTTTAATGTTTGTAGACTCGACAACAAGCATTCAGGAACGAAATTCGGTTGATTCCAGGAAACCGTACCATTAAGCTCATCCGTTGCATGATCCTAAGACCAAGCAGAAGAATAAGATTAAAACCATACTGGGGATCAGACAAACAAGAAATAGTTTAAATCGAAGAAACTTACTTTCACTACAGAGATGTCTAATATTCGTAAGTTAGGAGAATCCTTGAGTAACTGGCCAAAGAGATTCGACGAATCCTCTCTACACACACATAGGTTCAGATGTTCAAGCTCCTTGAAAACTAAACCATCATCATACACAACCTGCCCACAATATCAAAATTATTAACAGAGAGTTCTATAAATGAGATTGACAACTTGCAGTTGATAAAATGGAATAACTACCTCTGAACATATTGTAAGATGCTTGACAGATGTGATTGATTCAAGAACACTCTCGAGATTAGGGTAACTAACATCGACATACGCTTCCCGCAGCTTAGGCATATTCTTAATCAAAGAGTTGTGATCCAAATCATTCCAATCCTCAAGTTTCAAATAGCTCAAAGAAGGAGTATCTATCTCATACTCATCTAACAACCAATCATCAGGTATAACGAGTGATAAACTCAGCAAAGACGGGACGTTAATAGTGAACTCTTTCACATTTTCATCGTCATCACAACATACCGATAGATCTTCAAGAACAGGACAAATAGATAAAAGCTCTTGAAGCATTTCTTCATCTACGAATTTCACACTTTTAAGTTTCAAAGTTTTCAGAGAAGGGAGACAAACCATAGAGGGAATATCCATGAGAGTCACGCGTCTGAGTTTCAAGGTTACGAGCGATTTGCAGGTAAACAAGCTACTCGGGAATATGTTTTCATTTTCCGAATAATAATCAATTTTCAGCTCACGTACATGGCGAGAAACTGCGATTTCAATCCATCGTCTGATATCTTCAGGTTTAATAGCTGGGCCATACAAATCAAGACACAATCTTTCTATGAAGGGAGCTCTATGTAACGGTAACTTCCTGTCGATAAAATCCCTAAGTTCAGGCTTTCGAGAAATGAACTCTAGTCTAGGCAACCACATCCAAAGAAACTCCCAACGTTTAGACAAAATGCTAGTGGATACAGCAACTTTTGTTGGAACAAACGATAAAATCTTCATCACCACATCATCAGGCAATCCACTGATTCTGTCCATATCTTACCAAATTCAAGTTACTGTTACAGTCCAAAAGATACTTGTCTTCTCCTGAAAATGAAGAGAATCACAAGAAAACAACACCATACGACTCATAAGGATTCTTCTTAATCCAAGTAAACGAATTATCAAGCACATAGAGGAACCCTAGAAAAGAAAAAAACTGAAATTTTCAAAGCTGGAATGAGATAAAACCCTAGAAACTACCAGTGATTTCGATTCCACTTAGAAAACAGAACCAAAAGATAAATCAGAACCCTAGAAATTAGCACTACATAGCATTTGCTTACAGTGTGTTAGAGGAAGTGGGAGATCAGAAGATATCGGAATCGCAGAGAATCGTCTCCTCCATCAAAGTTTCAGAATAACAAAGCTTCAAGTTCATCGTCGTCACTCACACTCACACCGGTTCGTGTTGTGGGCCAGAATGGCTTAAACCCATAGTGGGCCTTGGGGAGGGCCAGAGACTCTTTTCTATATGGCGATGTGGAATGGTCGAATGGATGACGATGACTGAAGACAAAATACAGTAAAATCTCTATAAATTAATACTTGATAAATTAATAAACACAATAAATTAATAAATTTGGCCGGTTCCGAGTCAGACATGTGTAAAAATTAATCAAATTCAATAAAATAATAAGATAATAAGTTTTTTGAAATCTCTATGTAAAAATTAGTTCCAATAATATCATAAATTAATAATCATGTAAATTTACATATATATATATATATATATATATATATATATTAGTTTTAGTGTTTTTCATTAAAAATAGTCAAAAGTTTTTGTAAGTTTTCAAATTTTGAATATGCATAATTTTTGTTTTAATAGTCGTATAGGTTTTTAAAATACAACAATGGATGTCACTATTTGTGAATTTTAATTTATGTATATCGTTTGTATATGTGAATTTTCTAATCGTTGTTATTCATTGTCAAAATAAATTATTTTCTCTTCAAAATAATAAGTATTTAAGGCTAAAACTATAAAATTTATAACATCCAAAACATTAGTTTCATTTAGTACGCATTACTTTAGCTCGTATTTTTAGTGAAAATTTTATAGAGGAAAATCCTATAAATTAATATCATTATAAATTAATAAAATATCATGGTCCCGACATTATTAATTTATAGAGGTTTTACTGTAGTTCATTAGTATTTTATTTTTTGTGATTTGTAAATGTGATTGTTTTGATTTTGATTTTTTTCCCCTTAAATTGAAATATTTTTTTATGAGATAATTGGCTCATAGACAATCGATCCAAGACTAATAAAATTTACGGAGTTATGCTTTTAAGCCCATAACAATGATAAGTTTAACCCATTATTTTCCTCTTTTTACCCTCACGCGCCCATAATCAGTTCATCGCCTTCTCGGAACCGTATGAACATGGCATCTTTCTCAGCCGCCGCTGTGAATATCCAGACCCCGCCGTCATCCTTACTCCAGCAACCAATCACCACACGTACCATGCCGCTAATCAAGTCATTCGTGACCTCCATCTCGAACTTCTGTTAACACACAACTTAGAGTTAGTTAACTACGGTATACAATTACGATTACTCAACTTATGTTCCCATTTCG
Source organism: Arabidopsis lyrata subsp. lyrata (assembly GCF_000004255.2). Taxonomy (NCBI): domain Eukaryota; kingdom Viridiplantae; phylum Streptophyta; class Magnoliopsida; order Brassicales; family Brassicaceae; genus Arabidopsis; species Arabidopsis lyrata. Next base: position 23,775,518 of record NW_003302549.1, on the reverse strand, counting down.
AAGTAGTAAAGCGTGTATGTTGTAAGTGCGGATGAGGTAAGATAAATTGTAGAAAGTAAACGAGACAAGAAATTTGTTAACGAGGTTCGGTTTTTCCTACTCCCCGGGACCAAGTCCAGATTTCGATTTCACTAGAACAAGAAAGCAAATTACAACCAATTAACAAACGCGTAAAACAAGCCCAACCCTCTTGATTTACCGCTCCCTTCTATAACGTGAAACCTTAAGGATAATCTCTACCCTTAACTAAACTCCCCTTGAGTCTAGATTTAATCAGGATAACCTAACCCTGAGCTAAACTCCCCTTGAGCCTAGACTTCAAAACAAAACCACTTGATCACACAAAGCACAAAACCCGCAAAACTAAGTTGCACAAAACCGCGAAACTATGTCGCACACACCCTCTGAAAGCTCTCAATGATTTGCCTCTATGCCTCAGCTCTCTTGCTCCTCAAAGACGTCCTCAGCTCCTCCTTATATAGCCAAAACGATTTCCTAATCACCATAGGAGAAGATTTCCAATTTCCATAAGAAAAAGTAAATTTCCTTTTATACTTTTCCTTTTTCTCACCAAACTCCACTTTCATCAAGTCTTCCAAATCTCTTTAAGTCCTTTTTCCTTTGTGATTCATCCTCTAAACACGCTCCAAACATATCTTCTCAAACCTTCTAGAAACCGACACTCACACAAAAACAGTCGCATCTTGACTTACTTCTTGAGTCATTCAGCAACTCCATCAGACAAACTCTTGTATTACTTCTTGACTCATTCAACAACTTAATCAGACTGCAGCTACATCTTCAATCTCCCCCTTTTTGACTATGTTTGTGAACTCAACAGTTCTAACTCCAAAACAACATCACGAAACACATCATCATTCTCCCCCTGAATGAGTCACAACATGGTCAAAACTACTTAGAAAATTCTCCCCGCTTTGCAATACGAGGTTGATAGCCTAGTACACCACCTCCATAGAAATCATCTTTCCTAACCCAAATCTTCATGCGCCTTAAGCCTTCATGACTGGATTCTCGAATGAATCTGAAACAATTCCTCTTAATATGCCCTTGAACTCCACAATGATAACATGTAGGACCATGAAATCTCTTATCATAAGCATTCTCCATTCGATTTCTCTCCCTCAACAATCTGAAACACCTTGGCCTAATATGCCCAACAATACCACAATGATGGCAAACAGGTCGAAAAACTCGTTGAGGTGCACTCTGCAGTTCTTTAACTTTTCCTGTATCAGACTCTGTACCAGTTCTCGTAGTAGTTCTTGTACCGGATGCAGTCTCTGCCATAGTTGCAGTTTCTGACACACTTCCTGATCCAGACGTGATTTTTCCACCATAAACAAACACTGGATCTGATTTTGAAAGTTTTCCTTCAAATCCAAGGCCACACTTATCAATCTTGCCAATATTCAGAATATGATCCAACTTCTTTGTGCCATTATTAAGCATCCTCAAATTCTTTTGAGTTTCTTCAAGTTGTACTTTGGCTTGTGATGCTTCTTCTTCTTTTTCTGCAGCATATTTCTGTACTTCAATGACTTTAGCCTCTAACTTGAGTTTCTCCTTAGTTAACACTGAATTCTCTTCAACCATTTTAAGCCAATGCTCATATAAGGCTCTATAATTCTCAGCAAATTCTTCATCATCAACACTCTCTGCATCACTATCACATTCATCGTTTTCACTTTTAATTACAGGTCCTGTTGCAGATGCTGATGCAGACCCTGTTGCAGATGTTGATGCAGACCCTGTTGCAGATGCTGATGCAGACCCTGTTGCAGACACTGATGCAGACACTAATTCAGAGACTGACGCAGAATCTATATCTGAACTAGAATTGAAAGTTGTCAAAGCCACAAAATTCTTCAGATCTTCTTCTTCTTCATCTGAATCAGTTTCAGAATCACTAGTGACAACATTCATGGCCTTCTTCTTATGCTTTTGTAGATTGGCGCATTCCGAACGAACATGTCCATATCCTTTGCATTCAAAACATTGCACATTCTTTGATGAACTTCTCAACTCTTCATCAATTCTATCCTTCCTCTCTTTTCCCTTTCGTTTCAGATATTTAGTAAACTGTCTTGACAACATAGCCATTGAATCTTCAGTTGATGATCCTTTAAGAGCAACTCCAATGTCAACTTCCTTCTTCACTTCATCTACCTTCTTCATCTTTCCTTTAGCTTCATATGCTTTGCTTAACTCAAAAGCTTGAAGAATCCCAACAAACTCATCAAAAGCCATCTCATCTAGATTATGAGCTTCTTCAACTGCAGAAATCTTTGACTCAAATTTTGCAGGCAATGATCTCTTCAACTTCTTCACTAGCTTTTTGTCCTTGTAGACCTTTCCAAGAGCAAACGATTCATTAGATATGTCACCTAACTTTGCACTAAAATCAGCCACAGTTTCCTCTTCTTCCATCCTTAGATTCTCAAATTGCGAAGCCAACATATCCAATTTCGTTCTCTTAACACTTGTAGTACCTTCAAACATATTCTCCAATGTCTTCCATGCTTTTTGAGCTGATGCACATTGAGAAATCAACTTAAAGCGGCTTGAATCAATAGCATTGTAAATTGCAGTCTTAGCCTTAGAATTGCAACTTGATAGCTTTTTCTCTGCAGCAGTCCACTTATCTCTTGGCTTGAGACTTACAACTCCATCATCATCCGTAACTTTAGGAGCCTCCCAACCAAGTTCAATTGAATTCCAACAATCTTCATCAAGATTACTAATAAAAGCTTGCATACGAACCTTCCAATATCCATAATTCGCTGAATCAAGAAGTGGTGGTCTTGTCATAGATGTACCTTCCTTGTATGACTCCATCTCACACGATTCACAGCTCTGTCTTACTTTCTGAACGATCTCCTGAACAATCTTCTAAAGAATCTCCTAAACCTCACCCTGATCTACCCGAAACATGACTAAATCTCTATCGAGAACCCGCTCTGATACCAATTGTAAGTGCGGATGAGGTAAGATAAATTGTAGAAAGTAAACGAGACAAGAAATTTGTTAACGAGGTTCGGTTTTTCCTACTCCCCGGGACCAAGTCCAGATTTCGATTTCACTAGAACAAGAAAGCAAATTACAACCAATTAGCAAACGCGTAAAACAAGCCCAACCCTCTTGATTTACCGCTCCCTTCTATAACGTGAAACCTTAAGGATAATCTCTACCCTTAACTAAACTCCCCTTGAGTCTAGATTTAATCAGGATAACCTAACCCTGAGCTAAACTCCCCTTGAGCCTAGACTTCAAAACAAAACCACTTGATCACACAAAGCACAAAACCCGCAAAACTAAGTTGCACAAAACCGCGAAACTATGTCGCACACACCCTCTGAAAGCTCTCAATGATTTGCCTCTATGCCTTAGCTCTCTTGCTCCTCAAAGACGTCCTCAGCTCCTCCTTATATAGCCAAAACGATTTCCTAATCACCATAGGAGAAGATTTCCAATTTCCATAAGAAAAAGTAAATTTCCTTTTATACTTTTCCTTTTTCTCACCAAACTCCACTTTCATCAAGTCTTCCAAATCTCTTTAAGTCCTTTTTCCTTTGTGATTCATCCTCTAAACACGCTCCAAACATATCTTCTCAAACCTTCTAGAAACCGACACTCACACAAAAACAGTCGCATCTTGACTTACTTCTTGAGTCATTCAGCAACTCCATCAGACAAACTCTTGTATTACTTCTTGACTCATTCAACAACTTAATCAGACTGCAGCTACATCTTCATATGTCTTGTCAGACTTCCGGTTATCGTCTGACTCTTGGTTACTATTATACATTTATGTATTTATATACATGTTCATTAATTAGCTATAGATATCTATATTTATAAATACACGTCTACTTGTTCATGTACAACTACATATACATTGAGTCAGTCAACTATGGCAATCCAAGGTTTTATACATGCTCTTGTACTTGTTTTCGTGGAGACTGTCCCGGCCACGCTTTCAGTAGTTAGTGATGGAACCAACCCATACTTTGGCGATGACGATGTCTTTCATGTAACTTATTTGAAATTAGACAAAGTATAAGACCTAGATGGATAAGATGAAATATATTATACATTCATGTATTTAGATATCTATATTTATAAATGCACATATACTGGCTTATGTACTTCTACATATATAATGAGTTTTACTCATGTTGTTAACTATGTAGACGTATATATTAAAATATTGATGTGCAAGTACATCTTATGTTGGACATGCACAGCTGGAAGTTCGGTGGTAGGCCACGTAAGGGTCATTTATTAGTTTAACTGGTTGGCATTTAAGAATTGTCAGAATGTTCTTTCGATTATTTTAAGGCTGTGTTGGTACCGCCCACTCCCATGCATTTCACGAGCTCTGGTTCTTCTGTAATAAATATGTAAACCAGACCCATTTTCACTAATTATTATTCTATCGTTAGAGATAACCAACCATAATGTAGAATTCCTAATTTATGTTTCCATTTTTCTTTCTGCACTAATTCACTCTTTTTTTATTATATCCAATACTTTTTCATTTAATTTGATATTTTTGCAATTGTTTACAAGATACAGTATGTTGGAAATGAAAATATAAGCAAAATTATATGATGGTTTTCTAATAAATCTTATTCACTAACATATTTTGTTTTTCATATATTTAAATTATATCTATGTTTTTCCATATAAGTTGATTGAAGCACAAATTAAAGTTGATTTCACCTCCATCGTAATTTTTCTATTAAGTAAATCAAGTTAAATTCAACTCTTTATTAAAAGAAAAAGTTAAATTCAACTAAGAAAATGTAGTCAGAAGAGAATTTCAAGAGGAAGTATGAGATATGAAAAATAAGATTAGAAGAATAAAAGATGAACAAGGAGATGTGCAAGATAGGAAATACTGTTAAACCTAACTGAATTTCTCATTAATTAAAATTGAATTGTACGACATGGCTTTATACATAGGAAAATATGAGTTAAACATAGTCTTAAAAACTTTTTATTTTCTTGGAACTTAAAAAAATTATTTACAAAGTAATATTTTTTTAAAAAACGAAACAGTTTGAAAGAAAGCGGAAATGAAACAACATAACAGATTATAGACTATAGTTAAATAGAGTACAAACATAGTCTAAAAATTTCTACGTGTGGTTTAACTTTAAACTATGGTCAACATTTGATACTTCATATATTAAATTACATATCAAAATCTTTGACATATAATGTTTAAAATACATATCACAAAAAAATTATATACACTAAAAGTACTTACCAACAAAACAATGTATACACATAATAAAGCATATTCACTATCAATACATTGTATTCTTTTATTAATTTTTCAAAAGTGTGTTTTATGCTAACATTACTTACCAATTAAAATTTCAATTTTCAAAAAATAACCTAGTCAACTTACCAAATGATATTTTTAAGAAAATCTTAATTAAAAAGAAAAAATCAGATAAAAATTCTAAAATAATCTTTTTAACACCGTTTGGTAAGTTGACTAGACTCATACAAATTCGCTGCGTTGCGAAACATTGGATTATCATCTCTTTACTCTTAAGTCTGAGGCGGATGAATAAAACAGTCTTCTTCCTTTTGAATCTCACAGATCTATCACCATTTTTGCTTCTTCACTCCTCCATTGACTAGGTTAAGCTCTCTCTGTCTCTCAATCTTCAAACTTCTTCGTTTCTTTTCTTACTCCTGTTGGAAGATTTGTTGTTCCCGACGAAGCCTTCGTGTCGTTTCATCTCCTTCTTCAAATTTTCCTAAATTTCTTCGCGAGTATATGCTTTAGGTTTTGAATTGAGTAGATTAAGCACTGTTTTTGATTTGTAAAATCTTGAACCCTAGTTGTTTTCACAAATTGATTAACTATGGATATGCAATGTAATCTTGAAGTCTTCAACCCTAATTTTCTGGATTTTCATTTGGTTTCTGGGTAGGCGAAACGAGCTTGGATTGAAATTAATCGCTCTTGGAGCTGGGATTTTTGTTAGATTGAGATATTACTTTCTTGTTTCTTCCTTCTTAGCAATTACGTTAATTAAATGTTGAATTTTGTTGTTTAAGGGATCTTGTGTGGCTTGATTTGGATTTGATTTGTTGATTCTTTGCTTTAGGGAACTGAATCTTGTGTGCTTTATTTTGGATATGATTCTTTTGGTCTTGAATTAATGGTTCTATTTAATGTGTATTTTGTTATTGCATTTCTGATACTGTAGTTTCTTGTAACAGGGTATTTTTATGGGTGGTTAGTGAAATTGTTTTGAGGATATAAGCTTTTAATTTTGTTTTAAAATGGAAGCTGAGGATGTGCTTGACCTTGAATCTGGGAATGGGTCTCCTGAGGCTAATTCTTTAGTTGGTAATGATGAGAACATGAAAGGAAATTTAGATGTGGAGAAGGATTTGGATTTAACGGAAGAGAATTTGAGAACTGTCGGTGGCGGGGAGTCTGGGGAAATATTAACAGAGCAGGTTAGTGATGTGTTCAATGCTAGTGTGGCGGTAGATGAGAAAGTGGGTATCCAAAAGGAGACACTAGTTCACCGCACCACTTTGGATGTTAGTTGTATCCTTCTTTTGCTCTTCTATATATAAGGTTGCTTGCATTCTCTGACCTTTTCTTTGTGATAAGACATGGCACTTGATCTGTTTCTGTAATTATTTGCTGCTCAGAGTCTCAGACTTGATGTCTGTGATTATGTTATCTTCTTCTGTTTTTTCCGTAATTCCTTATGTCAGCTAAAGCGGGTGTGAAAAGACCCCGGACATCGTTTGACGAACAGCAATCTACAGTCCATGTTACTTATAAGGACTTAACAAGGTTAGATGAAAAAAGAGTCATAACTCAACTGCATGTAATTTTAAGTTGCATCATATGGTATTTACGTTTGAACTTAAAATTGGAATGCTCAAGCATTTCTGTTATTATGCGATTCCCAGCTTTACCACAATGTTTTAATTGTTAGTGGACTGCATCTTTCAGAGCTAGTAAACAGAAGCTGGAAAGTTTATTACGGCAATGGTCAGAATGGGAGGCTGAAAATACGTCCTTGGTTCAGGTATCTCTGAATGGAGAAGGTCATCTTACTCTCTAAAATGTTATTTGTAGCGAAAGATAACAGTGACTGTTATCATCTTTCAATATTTGATCAATTTAGATTTTGTTAAGAGAATCCTTATTGTATATCGAGCTGAATAAAACATGATACTAGATTGTTTACCATATAAAGTATCTATTATCATGCATGCTGTAGATCTCCGATATTCTGTCCTTGCTTTAAATAGGTCATAGCCATATTAGTACTGAGATACCGACTATTTGTTGTATGTAAAAGTTTTACTAAGGCATGTTTATCATATTCCCGAATACCGAACTCTTTTAGTTCATATGATAAAGATTTCAGACTTTACATAGGGAACTTCTTGTGACTAGGTTTTTATTCGAATAAAATTTTTGACTCAGGATCAAGTACAGCCATTAGAATCTGGTGAAGAGACATATTTCCCTGCCTTACGTGTTGGATTGCAGAAGACTTCGTCTGTGGTGAGTGAAAATGTTGTCAGCGCTATTAGAACTTCTTAACTATTCATATCAGTAATCTTCATGACATGCCAATTGGTGCATTCTTGCATATGCAGTCATTCTGGATCGACAACCAAACTGGTCCAAAGCCGCTGGAAGAGTTTGTTCTAGTGGAAAGTAGCACCACTCCTCTTTATGACCGTAAATTTGCAATTGGTTTAAATTCAGCAGATGGCTCAAGAAACTTGGAAGGGTAAATGGAATCTAAAATTTGTAACAACTTCCACCTGTTTCTTATTTTATCTTCCACAGATCGTGATACATCCTTTAATTCTGCTTTGCTTACATTTGCTGTAGATTGACCTAACAGTGAATGTTGTAGTGGTCTTGCAATGGGTGCATTCATGTAATATATTTAATGTATTTATTGTTTCAGGGGATTGGAGAATATTGATGATGATCCTCCACGTTGCTTCAATTGTGGTGCCTATAGTCATTCCTTAAGAGAATGTCCAAGGCCTTTTGATCGATCAGCGGTTAATAGTGCTCGGAAGCTTCAGAAATCTAAACGAAATCAGAGTACTAGTGGGCCCCGTCTACCATCGAGATATTATCAAAAACCTCAAAGTGGAAAGTATGATGGTTTAAAACCCGGCACACTTGATGCAGAGACACGTCAGCTTCTGAATCTTGGGGTAATTTTGAACCTTTTTCTGTGTATTGTTTTAACAAAATGAGTATTCTAATCAGTTCCTTTCCTCTTGTGAAGGAACTAGATCCTCCTCCTTGGCTTAACAGAATGCGAGAGATTGGGTACCCTCCAGGATACTTAGGTAAGCCTTTCTGCTCTGTTTTACTATCAGGTTATGTACATCGAAACTATACCAGATGTTCTCATGCCTTCTCTTGTATCCTGGGGTACGTCTCTAGCTCCAGAAGATGACCATTTGTCTGGAATAACTATATTTGGAGAAGAGGTGGAGACTCGGGAGGAATTAGAGAGTGAGGATGGGGAAATCTTGGAAAAAGCAAACTCTCCAGAGCCACAAATGAAAAAGACAGTTGAGTTTCCGGGAATTAACGCTCCCTTCCCAGAAAACGCAGATGAGTGGCTTTGGGAAGCTGCACCTTCACATAGGAACAGCAGCAGAAGCGGCCGATGGCAACAACAAAGAGCAAGCAGAGGACTTGATTACAGAGACGATGGTCAGCTTGGTGTTGAATCATCCAGTTATCCTCCAAGGTATGGCAGTAGATATGATTACGGGTATGGTTCAAACGATTATAGTTCTAGATCAAGAAGTCCGGGCATAGATAGATCTGTATCCGAAAGAAGTAAGAGGGATTATTCTTCTTACGATGCTGATTTCCGAGAGAGAGATAGAGATAGAGACAGGAACAGAGATAGGGACAGAGAAAGAGACTGGGATAGGGACAGGGACGATCGTGATTGGTCTTATAGATTAAGCAACAGAAGATAAATTGTGAGATTGTTAGCTATGTATGTGTGTATGTGGAGGTTAGGGTTTCATTTTCTACTCTCTCTTTCCCTCTCTCTATGTTGGTTTTGTTGTTGTATCATGTCCATGAAAGTGGAAGCTTTTTTCTAGTTATCAGACTTTGGCTTTTGAAGCTTAAGGTTTTACTATTTTGGGTATGTCTTCACCTCTTAAAATGGAAAGTTAGTTACTCATGTTTCTTAATACAGACTATACAGTAGATGTTTGGAAATGTTACACAAAGATACATGAGAGATTATTTGTTACGCAATCATTTTCGATGCGTTGATTGACACAAAAACCTACAAAAGAAAACAAAAAAAAAAAGCCTAAAATGTCTTCATTGAAAACGATTTAGAAAGATAGAGATGTGATAGAAGAAGAGAGCATATTGATAATACAAAGAGCAATCTGGCCCAATTTAAACAACTTGTAATTGTCACCACCAATTGGAGACGTCCACGTCATCGCACCACCACCACCGTCGTCTCTATCCCTAAACCCATCCTCACACGTCACGGCGGATTCCATGGCTGTGGTAACCATCACATTCACCGTCCCTAACTCTTTCCTTGCAATAAAAACTCTCACTGCCTCCTCTAATCTATCCGCAGCGTCCTCGTAAAGCTCAAGGCAGTCACGAAGGCAAGCACCGCGGAAACCACCGTCGTCCTCACTTATCAGAAGCTGTTGAATGGTGGTAGCGGTCGCAGTGGCGTTGTCGAGAGCTTGAAGCATTGGAACTAGGGCAAGAGAAGAAAGATTGGTCGGAGAAGGAAGATCGATTGGTGAGTTGTTGAGAGAGGAGACACAGAAGTTGTAATTGAAGATCGTGGATTTCGCTGCGCAAGATTTGCAGGTTTGTTCGATCATATCGGACGTTGAGTTTACTTGTGAGACAAGGAAGAATAAGAAGATAATGTAGAAAACTTGAGAGAGCTTCATTGTTTTTTTAGTTAAGAGATTCTTCTTAATTCTTTTGTTTGGTTATATATAGAGAGAGATGAATGTGTGTATGTACGACGTCGTTTTTGTGTTGTGGGAATATTTGACTATGTAAGAACGTTGAGTAAAGTGTCATCAACAATGGGTTTCACTTGCTTCTACTCTAATACAAATGTACTGCTCAAGCAATTGTTTCGGTATTATGAGATCATTCTGCGTTAAATGTAAATTAGAAGAAAATTAAAGTTGTCAAATGTCATTATTGCATGGACAATCACTTTTGAAAAATGATTCAAATTCAAAGTGAGAAATTTGCTTCAAATTTTATTTTTTGGGTTAATTAAGTTTCACTTCGAAGATAATACCGTTCTTTACGATTACATTTTTCAAAAGATTTTTATTATTACCAGAAAAAAGTCAAAGAAAAAAATTATTACTAAATTACCTGCGGTAGACTTGTTTTTGATTTTATAGCAGCTTTCTTAGCTTTTTAGCTTCATCCCGCTCCTTCACCAGTTGAGCATTTCTTGCTTCACCGATCTCGTTGATAGCTTCCGTCATCTTTTATCATCCTTTGAAACCTCAAGGAGATGTGCTCCTGTTTTCTTGAGGTCGTATGTAATCCAGCCATCAACAATTTCATTGAGCTTTGTTAACTGAGACTCGTTCACTGTTCTTCCTCTGAGAAGTGAGATATTTTCCTCAAGCAAGGAGGCCTCAAACTCACCCATCTGCTTGGAATTTTCTTCAAATAGGATTTTTCCATACTTGTGCTTGAAGGAATACTTACCCACATCAACAGAATCAGAATCAGAAAACTCTGTAACAATCTTGTCATGCCGAGGAAGACTCTCCTGGATTTTTGTAGCTCCCACCCAGCTCAACTTCCCCCAACTGTCGGACAAACGAAAGGTTGGGTTTTGGAATGATGATTCGAAGAAGTGATGGTTTTGTGGATTGAGGTGAGGAAAAGCTTGAAAACTTTGGCTCTTTCCATTTTTCTCTCAAGATTTGTTCTCTGCAATTTTTTGCTTTTAGAATTGTGATGTGAAAGAGTTGAGATTGCTTTTAGAATTCTCCATTTCAAATATACATATAAACTTAATATTTCTTTTGTTCCGATTTAGAAAATCTCTAATGGTAATTGCTTTTTTTTTTTTTTTCCAACTAATTGTGAGCAATTTGATTTTCAATTTTTAACAGATTTAATAGAAAATGGTTGAACAACAACGAAATCGACAAGCTCCTCAAGAATCTACATTACTTAGACAATATGTTAATGATCAAAGTGAGTTTGGAAACGGTTTATTAGTTGTTTTAGTTGTTTAGTTTTTTTAGTTCAAACTTATTTGATAGGTTTGATAGGTTCCAACTCTCAAACTCATGTACATAACAACACAAAACTAGTACACATATACATTATGTCTTGATTACCTTTATCTTGATTATCTTTGTTTTGATTAAGAAAAAGATAAAGAATCATTTAGTTAACTTATTTTCCTATATTGAAATGAACTTACAATTTAACTAAGGAAAAACTACATTATTCCTATTATCTATGTCATTGTTTATATCTTTTGTTCCTCCAATGTTAATGCTATTCGATCATTTTGTACGAAAAAAATAAAATTAAAAATTCTCATATATTTTTGTTCACTACAAAAATACAAAAATTTTGTCATAGAAAGATTAAAAAAACAAACTTTTTTACTTCTATGATACATACATCCCATAGTTACTCAAAACAAAAATTATATTTATTAATTGACATTTCACCCAAGTTCATAATTAAGGTAGTATGTATTTGACTTTGGCAGTGAAGATCTTAAAAAATGTGTATTTCTATGAGATATTATATGAAATATTGAAAATCTTCAAAAAAATATCTTCCTATAATTCTTCATGCATCCATTTTTTTCATTTATTTGTGCATCTTCTACTTAATATTTTTCTTAGGTATCGTTTCCTCATACATATTCTTGGAGTGGAATTCGCACCTTCGAATCCACCTACGTAAACATTAATTGGGCACTTAGATTTGTACTAGGCCCTTCAGCCCACGAAGAATAAATGCGCAACTAGCAGCAGATCAAGAACAAGTCAAAAGGAAATTTTGGAACGGACCTGAAATATAGGAACAGTTGGCGCGGACCTCGGACCAAATGACCTAGTGAAGACCTATATAAAGAGTGAGGATGACGTGGAGAAGAGGATGATGGCCTACCTGCTATAAACACCTAGCACTTTACATACTTGTATTGACAAAATATCTCATGTACTCACTCAATTATCATCAATAAAATGCATTCGTTCTTAAAAATTAAATTCTCAGAGTTTCATTAAAGATCTAGCCCTTTTTCTCATAAAACCTAACTACAAATCTCGAGTGTGGATTTTAACATCCACACATATGAAAACAAACATGGATGACTTACATCATCGTCGACAAGTCGTGATGTAGTTGTTTGGCAAGTTGTTCATATTACTTACGTCAACGTAGAGAAGTTTGTAAAGAATAAATATTGCTTTAGCCTACAAAGAGAAAAATGGACATTTGAAAAATTAATCACTAAAGAAACATTCAGAAAGAAATATAAAGTATAATTTATATATTTTTACCGTGTTTATACCAGCGTTCAAATGTATATTTTTCAACAGTAACACATGTGAATCTCAATCTCATGGACTCTACGGAAAAAGTTGTGGTCATGCCCTCTTTTTGTTGGTCGTAAGAGAAAAAATATTCACTTAACTATCTATTTGTTGTATGCGGTCCAAACGAGCTGATCTGTCTTAGTCCTAAAAAAAAGTTTATGATCAATCCGTTTGATATCTCCCTATACATGAAGGCATATTGTAGTAGATTTATTATTTTTTTTTTTAGTGAAAAATCAAACCGTAAAAAGTGGCCATTTAAAAGATATTTTTTTTAACACGAAAAGCAAAGTATATATTCCTAAAATTAAAAAATATAATAATGTTTCGGGCAAATCGCTCTGGTTGACTTCAAAAGTCGAGTAATTGTAATAATCCTGCATCGCCGATCTAAAACAGAGCCGGTGGTTTCTTCTTCATTCAGAAATCCCCAAAATTCGACTAAAAACTAAAACCCTAACCCTAATTCATCCTGATTTTGATCGCCGTAGAAAGTATAATCGACTCTCATTTCCGAGCATAAGATGGTGGTTCCGGTGCTGGGTGGATTCCCGATCTTCATGGTAGTGAGAGTTTTGGGTCTCATCATCGCGGCTTTGGTTTTGACATGGACTGTTCATTACAGAGGAGGCTTAGCTCTTTCTTCTGATAACAAAGATCACATCTTTAATGTAATTTGATTTAGATTGTTGTTCCTGTTGCTGTGGTCTGAGATTCATATTTCTTTATTGTGTTGTTGAGATATTGAAATTTGGATTTTACTTTTCTGTGTGTGATCACAAGTTGTGATCTTGGGATGCATAATGTTCTCAATCCAAAGATGTATCTGATGATGTCAAATTTCTTTGTTTGCAGGTCCATCCAGTGATGATGGTGATTGGACTCATTCTCTTCAATGGAGAAGGTAAGCAAATAATCTCCTACACATGTTTCCTTATGTTTTAGATATATTTGTTACTTATGAGCACGTTGACATTATTGATTTGTGTTTCTTTTCTTGAGGATGTTTTGTTAGCGTTTGTAGGAGTTTAGCGTCTTAACTTCATATCATAGACTTGAAATTGTAGTATGTCCCGTTCATCCGTCTGGCGACTATTCTAATGTCAAGAGGTTCAGTATTCATTGAATTGGGTTTCATGTTCGATTACCGCATTCTTCATCTGGACTGTGATGTTCTTCAAATTGCCTTTTTCTAACATTTGAATAGATTGATATTATTTGTCAAGAGGTTGAGGATTCATAGTAACATTTTTCTTGTTTAATTACCGCATTCTTAATTCGTCAAAGAGACCATGGACATGTTATGGGATTTTCAGTTTTTCGTTTCTAACATGTTGGGTACCTTCAACTTATGCAGCAATGTTAGCATATAAGTCAGTTCAAGGTACAAAGAACTTGAAGAAATTGGTTCATCTTACACTACAACTCACAGCTTTTATTCTAAGCCTGATCGGAGTATGGGCGGCTCTCAAGTTCCATATTGACAAAGGGATCGAAAATTTCTACAGTCTCCATTCATGGCTCGGCCTTGCTTGCCTCTTTCTCTTTGCATTCCAGGTACACTCTCTTCTGACTTCTCTTAAGACAACAATCTCCATTACTCGTAAGAATAAATACCAAGAACTCAAATCTATTGTTACAAACAGTGGGCTGCAGGGTTTGTGACGTATTGGTACCCGGGTGGTTCAAGAAACAGCCGAGCCAGTTTGATGCCATGGCATGTATTCTTAGGAATTTACATATATGCATTGGCGTTAGTGACTGCAACCACAGGGATACTTGAGAAGGCGACGTTCCTGCAAGTGAATCAGGTGATAACTCGGTATTCCACAGAGGCAATGTTAGTCAACACAATGGGCGTTCTAATTCTTATTCTTGGCGGTTTCGTGATACTCGGTCTGGTTACTCCGGTCAATGGCAAGGATCATGTTCTCACACAATAGAGTAAAACCTCAAAAAGATCTCTTTCAACATTTCGACCTATCGAAACATTGTTTATTTAAGAGACCATTTGTGATGTAATTGAGTTTTGTTGAAGTGATTTATTGAGCAGTGCATACCCATTACCCTAATGTATTACAAATAACGCATGAGAACACATGTTGGCCCATGGCAAATACTGAACCAAAAAAAAATTGGCATAGAATCTGAGAAAGATTTGTATCAAACTCTATGAGAAGGGAGAGTAAGAGAAGCCTCACTCATACATCACAGACAAAGAAAAACATCACCGATATTGATAAAATCTTCCCGGAGAGGCGGATGATGAATCGCACTCTTCACAGAGTCAAAAGTTACTAAAAACATGTCAAGGCCAAAAAAATGAATCCGGTACTCAGGAAAAGAAGCGGGTGAGGGAGGCAGTGCCAGTAGTTATTCTATGCGGGTTGTGACGAGAAGAGCCTGAGCTAGAGGAAGGGGTTGGAGAAGAAGAGCTTTCGCAAAAACGAATTTTGCTTAGACAAGCAAGTGTTCTTTCTGATATTCTCTCACGATGACAGGCACGCTTGTGGGAGGTACCTGAATAAGGAAACATGGTCAGTGTTCGATAGTTTCAGATTCTGAATGAGTGAAGAATCTGTGTTGCTATGTTTTAAGAGACGATATCTTACCATGCCATAATCTGTGATTATCATGGAAATGTAATCTGAAGGTGTAGCATCATACCTGTCATTAGCAAAATCACAATCGGATATAGTGGCAGAGAAGAATAGTATTAACAGTACATTGTTTCACTTCTTTGATTAACACAAGCTTACATCAAGTTCAAAAACTGCAGGTTTGCATTGTTGGTCAAGCCATCTAAGTAGTTTATGTCTTCTCTTCCATGAACTTTTGAAATAGCATTTGGATCACCTATAGGTTAAAAAAGCAAGAAATCCAATGTAAGGTAAAACAAAATCAAAGACGGTATAAGATATTGATATCGAGAGAATATATTGCATACCGAGTTCATTGGAGCATATTGAATCCAATTGCACCCTCTCATGGAACTTGTAGGCTTCGCAACATACAAGCACAGGAACACGGAATGCATTTGCAACCATTGCAACACAAGCAGTCCCAACCCTCGAGTAAACTGTTCCGTTAGACAAAACTGATGAGGCACCCAAAAACACTTTGGTGACTTCGTGCATGATATATGAAATGGCATTTATATGAGTGTATGTACAGTTAATGCCTCGTTTGATCAATCTACGAAGCAGTAGCTGCCCTTCAAGCTTTGGGCGAGAATCCACCACCAAGACACGAAACTTCTTCCTGAGTTCATGTGCATGTAGTAATACCATCTCAACAGCCGTGGGAGATCCATAGGTCAGAAGGACATCACCGTCTCTGATTTTAGTAACAGCATGTTTGACTATCACCGTATCTGCCCCTATGATCTTATCGTTAATGAACCGTTCAATATCTGACTGAAGAGCAGCTTTTGCTTCAGATTCAGAAAGTGTTATAGGCAGCTTTGCAATCCTGTTTTTCACAAATCGGATTGCGTTTCCCATGCTAATCGAAAGCGGACGGCATTCAATTAGGAAAGACACATAGCTACTTATTTTCGCAGTCATGTCCCTGTTAAGAGACTTCTCAGGCGGTGTCGAATAATCTTTGACAACCTCTTGGAATGCTTGGAGCATCGCAATACACCTGGCATTGCCACCAGAGATATCCCCAGAAAGATATTGAAGACCAACCTGATAACCACAACAACTGAGACTCATTCAGTACACAAATAACATTCATCTTAATGAATCAATAGCAACCACTCATTAGAACTACCGTTTCCTTGTATTAACAAAGAGATTATTAATAATATATTACAAGCACCAACCAAGTGAATTCAAGAGAAACCAAATACCTTGTACACAGCAGGATGCATAGGGTCAAGTTGGAAGAACTTAGTCTCGAGATCAGGAAGTTGAGTGCCATGCTCATACTGAGGCAAATGCCTAAATAGCTCAACCCTGTTTTTAGCCTCGGTCTGTTTTACAACAGCACGTCTTTTGGCCTTCACGACTCTACTCTCATCATCATACTGCATACGGGGATGAGGAGCATCTTTCTTTCTATCTTTCTCAGATGGACCTCCCTTCTTCTCAGCTGCGCCAGCAGCAACGGTAACATCATTCTTCTGAGATGTAGCCTTCGCAGGTTTAGCAGCTTTAACACTTGTTGAAGCCACCGAGGCTGAGGTCACTGGTGGTACCTTCCCACCATCAGCTGATATATCACAGTATTACACAAGACTGATCAAGATATTGCAAAACTCACAACGATAACACAACAAAGCAACCAGCAGCAAAATACATCCGTGTAAACATTCTCTGCGATAAAATCACACAATGGTATAATTCGTAAAAATGCACCTTTTGCAGCAGCTTTAGCAGCTCTTTGAGCTTCTTGAATAGCTCGTCTCTCAGCTTTTGTGGTTTTCTCTTTCAATGGCTTCTTCTGGTCACTCTGCACCTCCATTCCACTAGCCTTCTCTGCAATTAAACAACATTGTGAATCCATTAGCCTTCAATATCCTAAAGAACCAATTTCCAAATCAATCAAGATCAACGTGACAGTACCAGAGAGTCCAGGAGGCATGGTAACAACAGAGACAGTGGTTAATCCACTAGCAGGAACACTACTAGATTTAGCCGCAGCCATAGAACCCATTCCAATACCAGGAAGCGAAGAAGCAACAGGAACAGAAGATTTTACGAAACTACCCCTGGAATGGCGTCCAGGAGACGCCGTCGTTGATCCGTCAGGGAAATCACGGCGGCTGGAGTAAGAAAACGAAGAAGGAGATACGGCTGACGCAGCAGCACCAGCAGCGGCGGCGCGAAGAGGGAAAGTATCGGAGGAATTGTGAAGAGGAGGAGGAATCATGACGGGGGAGAGTGAGTTACCGGAAGGAGAAATGGTGGAAGAAGAAGAAGCGGAGGCGGCAGCGATCGGGTCGGGTTGTTGTTGAGTAGATGAAGAATCGGGTTGAGATGATGTGAAGAAACCGACTTGTCGGACCTTTGGATCCACTACGGCGCGAGGGTTCCGTCGAGACTCCATCGCGTCGGAGAAGAAGAAGCTATCGAATTTTTATTATTAGCAAATTTTGGTTTTGGGGATCGAATTTATTTTTTTGTTTTCCCATACGAATAAAACGGAGCATAGGGTTTTTAATTTTTTTTAATTTTATTTATATATTAATTTCCGTGATAATTTATTTTTTATTTTCAGATTTATCCGATGTTGGCAGTCCAGTCCTAGTCACTTAACAGTCTTCCTTTGTTCTTTTGTTTTGTTTGTTTAGTATTAATCCATTTGCAATTTGTTTTTTATTTTTTTATTTTTTTTTTGTTTTCGTCAAACACCATTTTATTAAGTAGTCGGATGGAGACTTTCCTCTAGGGAAAGCCAATCCGGAGCCGATGTGCTTACATGGGAGAATAAAGAACCTCGTGCTCTTGCCTTTTTTGCAAGGCAATCAGCACGAAAATTGTTACGACGAGGAATAAACCTAATAGAGAAAGATGGGAAAGAAAGCTTCAAAAGCTTAAAAAGTTGTAATTCTACTGCTAAGGTAGGCCATTCAGATGGATTCTCCAAAATAGAAATTAGCTCGGAGCAATCTGTGGCGAAGCCAAAACTTGTCATCGATTCTGAGATGAGGCATTCCATTGCCCAGAGAAGGGTTTCAAATTCTGCTTGCAAAGGCGATAATCCCCGACGAGAACTTTTCAATCCAAGCAATATAGGGGATTCTTTATTCATAATGATCCATCCGTGCCCACTGAGAGTGTCAGTAGCGTGCCAAGAGCCATCAATTTGGCATTCAGGTGAAGTGTCTCCTGAGATTGAAAGATTAGATGGGTGTCTCGTGGTTTCAACGAGGAGGTCCTCTGGAGTATTTGCCGCCTTCCAATCCTTTGCCTCTTGAAATGCATGATCTAGCGTGTTTTGAGGAGATTCACGAACATTTTCAAAGATAAAGCTATTTCGAGCCTTCCATAGATACCAGAGTATCCATGGAAAAAAATGTCCAATCTCCTCTCCATTCATCATCCCTTTAGCTCTCCAGAATAGAAAGTCCAAATTTGAGAAAAGGGACTGACTAGGGAAGCATGAAGGTAATGATGGGATCGGTGAAAGAGCCCAAGTTTGAAGCGCTGGTGGGCATTCAAAGAGGAGGTGATTAATTGTCTCCTCCTCAGCGCCACATCTTAAGCAGTGCTTCTCCTTACCGATGTGTCGGTAGAATAAGGTATGGTTTGTAGCCAAACAACCTGATAAACATTGCCACACGAAATGCTTAAGCTTTCGTGTAGTTTTTAACTTCCATACTTGTGCCAGAAGGGGAGTGATCCCCGGTCCCTGAAAAGGGTGGTCACAAGTAGGGCGAGAGAGTTCCCGCGCAGCCTAGTATCCTGACTTAACAGAATAGTTGCCAGATTTTGTCCCGTTCCAGCTATAGCCATCGCTCAAATAAGAGCGACTTGGTCGGATACCAAGAATCAATGGTATATCCGAAGGGTCGATTAGGGCATGCAGCCTGTCAAGTATCCAATGTTTGGAAACAGGATCAATGAAATGATCCACATAAAGATGTGGATCTCTCTCGGTCGTCTTGCCTTTGGCAGGGCGAGCCGGAATGTCGGGAATCCATGGGTCTAACCAAACTCTGGTGTTTGTGGATGTCGGATTCACACACTCAAGTATTTTGTTAAGTGGGAAAGATTATTCTTGAGGGACAAAAATGAATACGTAAGAACTTGTAAATTGATACGAGAATTGCTATATTATTTCTCTCCTTAGAGGAAGATCCTTTTACATGGCCATTGGCCTCTATATTTATACATAGATAAACGACATTAAAATGAGCAATTAAGTACAATTATTCCTTCTTAAATGTGTCCGTTTTGATTCTTCGACTTTAATGCTCAACGTTTGAATTTGAGTTGACTTTGATCTTCATGGGCCTCGCCTCCTTTGGCCCAAGTATCTTTGAACCGACTTACCCGTGTCTTCTACACCGAACTCGTGTCACAGTGCAGTCACTTCGGATTATCGAAATGGTGACAACCACTTCGACCGTCCCTTCGGCTCATGGGTCTAATGGGCTTCATCCTTTATGGGCCATTATCTTGATTACGTGGCAATCTTTGGTTGGTCTCGTACTTCTGGTGCGGGATCCGACACCAACAATTAGCCCCCCAAGTTCTTCGAAGTGCTATTCCAATTCGGAGGACTTTAAATGCTCAAGTGGCCAAAGATTGCGCTCGAGAATCTTTCTGATTTCCCGCCGAAAATCTCATCGCTCCTTTAATTTCGGCACTAGCCATTTTTAACCGAGTGACATCTGTCATCATTATGACCGTATATTGATTAATTACTATTAAAACGGGAAAAACCTTCCCACTTCCCACACGACTTCCGAGGCGGTTTCATCATTAGCTTGAGGTAACTTCTTTTCACCATTACTCTCTTCTTTTACTTTTGTACTTTAATCAAAACCTCTCTCTTCGTTCCTTCACCAAAACCCTTCTTCGCCGGATCTTGAATTTCTCTTTCTTCCCAATGACTTCCGATTCCGATAGACCCGAGTCTCCGTCTTTCGACGAGAGGCGTTCTAGTAACGACGAGTGCACCCGCCCTGGTG
Organism: Arabidopsis lyrata subsp. lyrata; assembly: GCF_000004255.2. Lineage (NCBI taxonomy): Eukaryota > Viridiplantae > Streptophyta > Magnoliopsida > Brassicales > Brassicaceae > Arabidopsis > Arabidopsis lyrata. The sequence goes on along the minus strand of NW_003302549.1, from coordinate 23,755,216 downwards.
ATATTGCTGGTCCGCACTTTAGGTCCACTTGTACTCTTCAATCCCTCGAGCGATTGAGAGAGCTTTGCCGGATTCCGCCGGAAATTATGGCGGAAGCTCAAATAGCTTCCCCCACAGAATCTCCAGAGAACCATCGCGATGGTTACTTCTGTGTGTATGAGATTTATTTCAAGGGTTGCGGGCTGACCTTTCCTCTTCCCGAAGCCCTAATTTTATACCTAGCGGCTCTTGAAATCGCTCTTCCTCAATTAACCCCCAATCTTCTTCGTACTATTCTCGGCATTATAACAATCGCGGCGGAGGCCGGTTACGTTATCGGAGTCGCCGAACTAAATGAGCTTCTAAGCGTGAGAAGCTCATCGAAGAAAACGGGGTATTTCTCAGCATATCCTAACGCCAGCAGGAACATCATTTCGCATCTTCCAAACAAGGATGAAAATTGGCATCATCCTTGGTTCTTGATTAAGAAAACTCCCGCTTCGATTGGAAATCTTGCAGATTTCCTCCCTTCGAAGTGGTCGGCGAAACCTGGTAGAGATTAGGTTGCCCGTATCTTTCCCGGTTGTTTCTTTATTTTTATTAACTAACACCGTTGTTTCATTTCGCAGCTTTCATCGCTTCCAATCTCCCATCTGAAGAGTTCATCGAATTCTTCAAAATAATTCTTGAAGGGGAAACCCTTTGGAATTCCTTCACTCTCGAACGATTCATAGAGGCTAACCACAGACTCAGGATGAGTCCACCTGGTCATCTTCACCAAATTCCTCCCCCTCCCTTAACTCAGGGAATGTCATCTCGGGCCCTTGCGGCCAAACGTAAGTTGCTTTCCAAGCCGATGGCTGAGGCTTGCGAGGAGAAGAAAAAGTTTCTCGCGACTTCTATAGACAAGAAAGACTACAGTAGAACCTTGCTGGTTGATGATGGCAGCACTGAGGGAGCTCGATCTGTCGCTTCCTTCAGATCAACTCCTCGTCGTGATCGTCGCGACTCACGTTCTCCTCGGAGGGATCGATCTCCTCGTCGTGATTCACCTCGTCCTTCCCGAGACGATTTTAGTAACGAGCCAATTAAGAACTTGGTTCGCCGAAAGAGAGAAAAGTCCTCTCGCAGTGATCTTTCCCCGCAGAGGGAAAAGTCAAGGGCCCGGACTGACCGCTCACCTCGGTCATCCCCTCCTTCTGAACCAATGGGTCCTCCACGACCGGTTGACATGTCCTCCTCTTCCCAGTCTGATAGTGGAAAGACCGCCCGGAGCGCATCCCCGAAAAAAGGAGATTCTGAATCTCGAGATGCTCCCTCGAGGCTGAAGCCTGCTCTTGTACCTCAAGTCAAATCGCTTTCAGGTTTGGTGATTTACACACACTTAAACTTTTGTCTTTATTAAAATTCCAATTTTTACAATTCTTCCTTCTTCGCAGCTATGGAGACAGAAGGCAGCGTCTTCCGATGCTTCAAGACCCGTTCGGGTTCGATCTTGCCAGATTTCAACAAATGGCGCCCTGCGATTCGTGAACGTTATTTGCTTCACGCGCATCACTCATCTCGGGTTAGTCCCGCTTTCTTTTATGTATATTTTTATTGTATTGCCATTCTGCGAACTGACTCGTCATCCCGGGTTTATGTATAACGCCAGGCTCAAAGCGAATTTAACGACATGATCGAACATTACGAAGGGTTGGTCATTGGCCGGGAGAAGGAGAATGACATGTTGACAAAGAAACTCTCCGCCCTTGAGGCCGAACTCAGTTCTTCTGCCGGCTCCAAGCATGATCTGGAGGACAAAGTCGACAATTTAACATCCGAGCTTGCGCAGATAAAGGGGGAGCTGCAGGGTCAGTACGACCAGAACTTCAAACTCCAGGAAGAGTTTTCTGGTATTCAAGGTAGGCTTCAAGAGTCCGAATCAAACGCTGATTCCCTGAACAACCAACTCATCGAGCTCAACGCGAAGTACAAGGCGATCGCCAAATTGCGTGACTCCGAGTTGGCGAGGTCGGCATCAAAAGCCAGAAAAGAGGTCAAGGGACGCGGGATGGAGTTGATCCAAGGAGCCATCCGATTCATGCAGACTGAGAAGGCTAGGTCTGACTTGGAATCTGACATCAAGGAGCACGAGAGCAACCTGATCCTGTTGGATCAAATCCATGATGCAGATTTCTCCGAGGATCAAGAGAGAACCGAACTATCGGCTAATCTTTCTGAAAAGCGGAGTCGCTTGGCAGCTCTTCCTACTTCGACCTTCAACCCTCAGGACTTCGAGGAATTCTTCACCGAATCGCCTCCTATAAGCGAATCAGGTCTAGACTGGGCAGGTAATGCTTGGCTCCTGACATTTATTACCTTTCCTTTTCTTGCACCTTTGATTGACTGGAATTATTATTCCTAGGCTCAAGTGGGGCGGAGGACGTTGTCCCGCCCGTAGCTCCTATGGTGTCGGAGGTCACCCCGGAGGTTGGTTGTACCGTGGAGAGCGGATCAAGAGTTTCATCTGACCAAGCAGCTGCCAAGGAGGCGAATGAAGCTTCGACTGTTGAGCCGGATTCCGAGGTGGCTGCTGCTCCGTAGTGGCTGTGTCCACTTTAAATTGGGGATTGTCCCTTTTATTTTAAGACTTAATTTCGGACTTATTTTTGGCCTAAGGAGGCTTTATTGTTTCTTTTGAACAAGATATTTGCCTGAGGAGGCTTTTAAACCTTTCTAGGTTGTGACCCAAGGGGGTTTGGTTAAAATTATATGCGGGTTTGCAAAGTCCGCTTTTAACCTTTTGTGGCCATGTGGTTATGCTTTTGAGATTTTTAGGTTGATCAGACCTTTCTCTTTAGAATGCGAGAACTGAGCTCGGCTTAAAGCGAGTTCCCCACTTCGGGTTTAGTTAACTCGATAAACTTACTGGGCTTGAGCCTTAGAAACTTTTGTAGTTAATGCGACGGTTGCGCTTTCCCTTCTTATAAGTAAGGAAAACGGCTCGTCTTTAATGCAAAAAATGCTTTTTCTCGATTTCCAAAAATGGTTTAAATCACTCGGACACACTACCATTATTGGGTTTATGGTTCCAAGACAAACCCTAAATCATTATAAATAAAGGCTTACCTACTTCTAAGCTTTATTTAAGCATGGCTTTAGAATCTTACTTGAGAAATATTTTAAGAATGGAAAACGAAACAGTAGCCCCCGTTGATCCCGGCAGCCCACTCTTTTTGTCCGGCGACGGCTTTGAACCGGCCGGCATTCTCTTTCCTCACGCCGTCTTTCACTTTCCTCCGAAGGAGAAGAAAGAGGCTTGCGATTTTATTGACAAGGTAAGTTTTAAAGTTTTTGATTTAAAACTTCTTGTTTCGTCTTATTCACTCATTTTTATGCTAGGTCGCCGACAAGCACCGTCGCTTGTGTGAAGAGAGGCAGCGGCTGGGACTCAAAAGGCAGACGCTCGAGGCTCGTATCGCTCGGGTGGAAAGGAAGATACGGGCCTTGGAGAGTGATCCCTTTCAATGGGAGTGGCGGAACTTCGACTCCGTTGCTGAGATCCCGAAGATGCTTCGGATGTATCTCCGCGCTAGAGGAGTCCCGGGTCCCGTGAACGCCCCCGTCTTCGCCGTTCCATCCGACGATGAAGAGGAAGAGGACTTGGAGGAGGAGGCCAGCGACTGCCGGAAACGCCTTCGGGATCGTTCCGAAGTGGATGCCAAAAACAAGGCGTCCACTTCGAGGACTAAACCGGCGATGAAGGAGCCTGTTCCTGAGCCTCTCCCATAAATGTTCTCCAATTTCTTCACTTCTCTTTCTCTTTTTTTTTTTTTAAACAAAAACTCGTAATGGGCTTCGGCCCTTTTAATTTATGGAAATATTTGCTACTTTCCTTCTTTTCCAGATATCCTTCGAGATGCGTATTTTAATGCAGGATCCGTTCGAGGGCATAAATCTCTCCGCGAATCATTCCATTCCTTGGATAGAATCCGTAGCTTGCTAGGGATATGGGGTTCCTATAAATTATAGGTTCAACTCCCCTTTACTCCTCACCATTTTTATTTTAGCAGGCAAGGAGTTCAATCTACGCTGTTCAGAATCTATGCCCGACTTCTCCAGAATCGGAATGATGAATGAAGATGTTCCAAGTGAGCCCAACAGGCAGCCTCCTCCACTTCGCGGCTTCTTGAGATCTCAAATCCGAGCCCCATGTGCTTTGATCAGGGATCTACCTATCAGAGACCAAGGAACAGCGACGGCATTCATAGAGGCACTTGAACTTCAACACCGGAAGCTTACGTCGGAAAAGAGGAGGCTCCGGAAGAGGATTAACCGGATGCAACGCAGGCTTACTATGGTGTCAAGAAATCTTCACATCCTTGAATCTCACCCCGGAGAGTGGATTGAGCTTGGAATCTCTGACTTTGCTCGAATTCCGGACTGCATGATGTCAATCCTCGATCTTGCGGGTCAAGGAATTGAAGTGTTCTGCTCGTCAACGAGGATTTCGTAGTTCAAAGTGTTCGATGAGGGACACTTCGCCCCCTTTTTTTTTTTGAATAAACGCTTTATTTCCAATCTCTTGTATGTTCGCATAGCCGAACCTTCTTCCTTTAATAAAGAAATAAAACAAAAACTTTATTAATAGCTGAACTCGTTTTCGAGCTGCCTACGTACCCATTTCGGGATCAAGCCAAATCGTAGTTCATGTACATAAACAATGCATGTAGCTTCTAAACATAAAACTTTTTTAAGTTGATCACATTCCAAGGTCGCTTGACTGGATTGTCTTCTAGGTCCTTTAACCTATAAACGCCGTTTCGAACCACCTCGGTAATAATGTAAGGTCCCTCCCAATTAATACCAAGTTTTCCAGCACCTTCTTCTTTTTTATTGTCAAAGACGCGTCTTAATACGTAATCTCCCACGAAGAACGGCCTACTTTTAACTTTAGAATTGTAATACCGGGCTGCTGCCTGTTGGTAATTCTGGATCCGAATTAGAGCTTGATCACGCCTTTCATTTATGGTATCTAGTGAATCGTTAAGCATTGCTGAATTTTCTTCCTCATTTAACGGTGCTTCTGTTCGACGAAGTCCGGGCACGTTGAGTTCAGCTGGTACTACCGCCTCCATGCCATAAACCAAAGAGAATGGAGTTTCTCCTGTAGGTCGCCTAGGGGTTGTACGATAGGCCCACAGGACGGGTTGGAGTTCTTCATACCATCCTCCCTTTAGATGACTTAAACGTTTCTTGAGATTGCTTAATATCGTCTTGTTCGCGGCTTCGGCTTGACCGTTTCCTTGCGGATATCGTGGAGTAGAATAACTAACTTTGATTCCCCATTCCGCACAAAAGGCATCAAACTCGTGTGAAATGAATTGCGGTCCATTATCAGTGACTATTTCGTATGGAACTCCATGTCGACATATAATGTTTTTCCAAATAAAGGTCTGCACCGCCGAATCCTTGATACCGACATACGCCTCAGCTTCGATCCATTTTGAAAAGTAATCCGTAAGGACTAAAAGGTACTGTACACCTCGAGTTGATTTGTGCAATGGCCCAACGATGTCCATTGACCACCTCATAAACGGGTATGGGGCGGAAATGGAAGAGAATAATTCCGACGGTTGATGGATCAATGGTGCATGGAGTTGGCAGCGCTTGCATCTTTGGGCGAACTTAACACAATCTGTGATCATAGTGGGCCAAAAATACCCCATTCTTTTAACTTTAAAAGCCATAGCTCTTCCTGATGAATGACTCCCACATAATCCTTCATGCACTTCGCTCATGACGATTTCGACTTCGGGCCCAAAAATGCATAATAGGTAAGGGTCACTGACACCTCGTCTATATAACGCATCCTTCGACAGACAAAATTTCGCGCTAACGACTTTCATTTTCCTGGCCTGCCATTTATTCTTTGGGAGCTCACCTGTCATGATGTATTGCTTTATTGGCTCCCTCCAGTCAGCCCCCCAGTCTTTAGCCGGAATTTGATCAACTTTGTGAAATATCCGCGGCTCTGGTTCGGGATATTCGTGTGGTTCAAGAATATTTTCCTCGAGTAATGGCTCGGTTTCTAACATCGTTTCTGGAATCATTTCTTCAGCTAAGACAACGGGTTCCTTGTTAGATGTATTTGATCCTTTTGACTTCCTGCGTTTGTTGGGTGGCGGTTCGATCTCTGGTTCGCCACGGTCGCGTGCCGCTGCTCGAGACCTTGTAACGACGAGGGTTTCCTTGCTGTCTTGAATGCTTCGCTCCGAGATGCACTCTACTGGAATAACTCTCTTTAACTCAGGATCTGATGTTGACGCCAAAGCGGCAAGTGCATCTGCAGTTGTATTCTCTCCCCGAGGTATGCGGATTAACTCGAATTTCGAGAAATTTTTAGATAGATCCTTCACCACTTCGAGGTAAGCTTCCATTCTTGAATCTTTGGCTTCATAATCTCCATTAAATTGGTTAACTACTAATTGCGAATCGCAATAAGCCAATATTTCCTTAGCTCCAACTCCTTGTGCTAGTCGAAGTCCGGCAATAAGGGCTTCGTATTCTGCCTCGTTGTTGGAGGCATTGAATAACAATCGGAATGATTGTTCTAGAATTTCTGATGTCGGAGATTCCAACCTAATTCCCACTCCGGATCCTTGCTTTGTTGAAGACCCATCTACGTGTAATTTCCAAGTTTGGTTCTCCGGTTGATCTATCGTTCCAGGTATTGGTAGTTCGGTCAGGAAGTCTGCTAAGACCTGAGCCTTCATACTGATCCGGCTTTTAAACTCTATGTCGTACTCGCTTAATTCCACCGCCCATTTCGCCAAACGTCCGGATTGACTTGGACTATGAAGTATTGTTCTGAGTGGTTGGTTAGTTAATACCTCAACCGGATGGGACTGAAAATATGGACGCAGCTTCCGAGCCGAAGTTACCACCGCGAGTGCAAGTTTTTCCATCATTGTGTATCTGGTTTCCGGATCCGTCATTGACTTGCTCACGTAGTAAATTGGTTTCTGCTCCCCACGGTCTTCCCGAACCAAGACTCCACTAACCGCGTGGTTTGAAACTGAAACGTACAAGTAGAGTTTTTCATCCACTTCCGGTTTGGACAGTATAGGTGGAGTGGTTAAGTATGCCTTAAGCTGCCCAAAAGCTTCTTCACACTTCTCATCCCAAAGGAATCCTTTGTTCCCTTTTAGAATTTGGTAGAAAGGCAACGACTTATCTGTTGACCTCGAGATAAAACGATTCAAGGCCGCAATCCGCCCAGTCAACCGTTGTACTTCTTTGAAGTTTTTCGGAGATGGCATGTTTAGAAAGGCGTTAATTTGATTTGGATTGGCTTCAATCCCTCTTTCTGTCACGATGTAACCAAGGAATTCCCCGGATGGGACTCCAAATGTGCACTTCGCCGGGTTCAGCTTCATTTGATATTTATTGAGAATATCAAAACATTCCTCCAAATGCTTAACATGATCTCCTTTCTTCAATGATTTAACCAACATATCATCTATGTAGACTTCCATAGTCTTCCCGAGGTGATTGTGAAACATTTTGTTCACCAACCGTTGGTAAGTCGCTCCTGCATTTTTCAAACCAAAAGGCATTACCTTGTAACAGTAGATACCTCTATCTGTGATAAACGACGTCTTTTCTTGATCGTCGGGGTTCATCATTATCTGATTATAACCCGAGAAGGCGTCCATGAACGTTAACAGCTCATTTCCAGCGGTGGACTCTACAAGTCGATCTATATGCGGGAGCGGGAAACTATCTTTGGGACATGCTTTATTTAGGTCTGTAAAGTCGATGCAAACCCTATCTTTCCCATTCTTTTTCTTGACAACGACAGTGTTTGCTACCCACTCCGGATATTGCACTTCTCTTATGGACCCTATCTTCAAGAGTTTATCCACTTCGTCGTTTACTATTTTTGCCCGCTCCACTCCAAGCTTTCTTCTTTTTTGTTTCACTGGTTTGAAGCTTGGATCTACGTTTAGTTCATGACAAATTATACTCGGATTTATGCCCGGCATGTCCGCTGCTGACCATGCAAATGATGCTTTGTTTTTCCTTAAGAGTTCGATCAAAGCTTCTTTTATTTGGCCAGTCAAAGTTGCTCCAATTCTAATTTTCCGGTCCGGCTTGTCTTCTTCCAGTACCACTTCGACTACTACATCCTCTTTCTTCTGCCCACTAGGAAATTTTGTTTTTAGTCCTTCTTTTGCGGGCTTCGTTAATTGCTATTGAATCTTCATACGGTGGCTAGCTAAGTAACAAGTCCGTGAAGCTTCTTGATCTCCCCGAATTGTTTCCACCCCATTTGATGTTGGAAATTTGATACATTGATGATATGTAGAGGGGACTGCTTTCATCCGATAAATCCAGGGAGTCCCGAGGATGATGTTGTAAGCAGCGGGTTTATCAAAGACAACGAAGTCCACGATCTTCGATACCTTCTTGGCAAGGACCGGTAGCTTGATTGTTCCGAGAGACATGGCTGACTCGCTTGTGAATGCGACTAACGGAGATGGGGGTCCTACTATGTCTCCTCGGCTGATTCCCATTTTTTCTAGAGTACTTAAAAAGATCAAGTCGACCGAACTGCCTGTATCTATAAGGATCCTTGATACTTCGAAGTTTGCGACGTCAAGAGTAATGACTAGAGCATCGAGATGCCGCGTTTCTTCTTCGTTAAATGATATTGAAGCACCTTGAAAATCAATTTCTTCACTCAAGCTTGCTTTGAGTAAGACATTTCGTCTATGTTTTTTGATGGAACTTATTGAATCTCCGCAAAATCTGGAACCTCCTAGAATCACATTGATCCTCCCCTTCGAACTTCTTGGTTCTTCCTTGTTGGATAACCTTGGTCTTTTGGAATCTTGATCTTTGGAGTTTTCCTTTGCTTCGTGGTATTCCTTCACAAAATCTTTTATATCGAATTTAGAAAGATCACCACTAGCCCAAAGCTCTGCGAGGTGCTTTTTAAGAACGCTGCAATCCTTGGTTAAATGTCCGGTTACTTTATGAATGTCGCAATATAGACTTTCATCACGGACCCAAGTGTTTGATCTTCCTTTTCCTTGGAATTGCTTCCCGACGGAATTGTTGAAGGGTTGCGACCCAAACTTCCTTGGTCCTTTGCTCTCTCTAGGCTCGAACTTCTTGGTAGGGACGGTGACTGCCGGCTTTTCTTGTTTATTCCGTTTGGCAAAACTTTCTTTTTCGTCTTCTACCTCCATCCAATTGTTTGCACGGAAGAGTGCATCCTGAATTGTATCTGGTTTATGAAGTATTAAGTCTTCTTTAAACCTTGAATCATGTCGCAATCCTTTTCGTAGGGCAGACAAAGCTGATTGCTGTGAGATTCTTGGGAGTTTTGATAGCACCCCTTTGAATTTGGTGATGAAAACTCGAAGTGACTCATTAGATCCTTGCGTTAAGTTCCAAAGATCGGCATCCGAAACGCTTTTATCCATAATGATAGAGTATTGCTTTAAGAACACGGCTGACAGTTCGTCGAAATTGCTGATCGAACCCGGCTCTAATTGGGTGAACCACATTAGAGCTTGGCCACATAGATTCTCCGAAAACAGCTTGCAATAGCCTGCGTCCTCATCAGCTTCATCCAACTCGACTCTTCCTGCAGCGATCAGAAAGGCTGCAAGATAGCTTTTTGGATCCTCCAATCCGCTGTAAGGGTCCAACTTGAGCTTCCGGGAGTCTTTGATCCTCAAACTTGCAATTCGCGGGATAAAAGGGGTTCGCCTTGCTTCTTCAATGACTCGATTGATGTCTGGCTCCGAACTTGTAGCCTGATGAAATTTTGATTTCATTTCTTTTAATTCCTGGCTAACCTTCCTCATGGTCTCGAACTGGTCGAGGTTCTCCTGCTCGTACTGAGCTGCAAGTTGTTCTTCATCCCCGAGCTGCGTCTCTTCTTCCGACGTCTGAGCTACATTATTAGTAGCACCGGGAGTTGTTTGTCCGCTGGTTTCATTTCGTGCAGCGGAACTTGGCGAGTTGAATATCCCTCTTCGGGTCCCCACCGGGTTTCCTGCATTTAAAGAGCGAACACGAGTTTGTATATTATTGACGTTTTGGCTAAGAGATACCTGGGATGTTTGCAACGTATCGACGGCCTTCTCCACATCTGAGAACTTTTGTGATATGTCCGACATGGTTTGCTGCATAGCTTTGAGGGTTTCGGCCAATGATGTTTCAACGGCATCTCCTCCGGACATTGTCGCTTATCTCGGGAATGTAGAAAAGAAGAAATCTGACCACTCAAGAATCCTGATCTCCCCACAGACGGCGCCAAAATGTGGATGTCGGATTCACACACTCAAGTATTTTGTTAAGTGGGAAAGATTATTCTTGAGGGACAAAAATGAATACGTAAGAACTTGTAAATTGATACGAGAATTGCTATATTATTTCTCTCCTTAGAGGAAGATCCTTTTACATGGCCATTGGCCTCTATATTTATACATAGATAAACGACATTAAAATGAGCAATTAAGTACAATTATTCCTTCTTAAATGTGTCCGTTTTGATTCTTCGACTTTAATGCTCAACGTTTGAATTTGAGTTGACTTTGATCTTCATGGGCCTCGCCTCCTTTGGCCCAAGTATCTTTGAACCGACTTACCCGTGTCTTCTACACCGAACTCGTGTCACAGTGCAGTCACTTCGGATTATCGAAATGGTGACAACCACTTCGACCGTCCCTTCGGCTCATGGGTCTAATGGGCTTCATCCTTTATGGGCCATTATCTTGATTACGTGGCAATCTTTGGTTGGTCTCGTACTTCTGGTGCGGGATCCGACACCAACAGTGTTCATCCCTGAACCGATAGTCCTTCTTAATCCCGAGGTAAGAAGAGGTTTTGAAGCCATAATACTCCGCCATCCATAAGAAGGCCTATTAGATTTTTTGATCTCAAGCGGGTCACTGTATCGATAGTACCGTCCTCGAAGGACACGACTGAGGAGAGAATTTGGAAATTTGATTAAGCGCCATAACTGCTTTGCTAATAGGACAAGGTTAAATTCCTCCAATGTTCGAAAGCCTAAACCCCCTTCAGATAGTTGGGTGCATAGCTTATCCCAGGCGATCCAGTGGATTCCTTTACTATCTGCTCTTGTCTTCCACCAAAAATCCGCAATAGCACTCTTTAATTTTGAGCTGATGGCTTTAGGTAGGAGGAAACATGACATGACATATGTCGGAAGGGCTTGAGCTACTGATTTTATAAGAATCTCTTTCCCACCCTTGGAAAGGAATTTGGCTGACCAAGTATTGAGGCGGCTATGAAGACGGTCTCGGACAAAGGTAAAAACTTGAGTTTTTGATCCGTGGATCTTTTCAGGAAGTCCCAAATAGGTACCCATTCCGCCTTCGTTAGATATCCCAAGGGTTCGCTTGATGGTATTCCGAGTTTGGTTATCAACGTCCTTGCCAAACATTACTGAAGATTTTCGGAAATTTAGTTGTTGTCCTGAAGCTTCGCCATATGATCGAATAATATCTATTATAGCCTTCCCTTGGCTCTCATCCGCTTTACAGAAAAACAGGCTATCATCTGCAAAGAGGAGATGAGAGGTTGATGGGCTTGCTTTTGAGACTTGGAGACCTTGAATGTGGCCATTCCATTCTGCCGATCTCAATTGGGCGATTAGAGCCTCCGTGCACAAGATGAAGAGAAAAGGGGAAATCGGGTCCCCCTGTCTTATTCCTCGCGTAGGTTTTATTACTCCACGGGGGGTCCCATTGAGAATAACTTTATAAGAAACAGAGGAAACGCAGAACATAACCCGTTCAATCCAAGCTCTGGAGAACCCCATTTTCTCCATTAGAACTCGAAGAAATTGCCATTCTACTCGGTCAAAAGCTTTACTCATATCCGTTTTTATTGCCATGAATTTTTTTTTGCATGCAGCATTTGAACGGAGAGCGTGGAAGTTTTCTTGAGCTATAAGAATGTTATCTGTTATAAGCCTACCAGCCACAAAGGCTGATTGGGTCTCGGATATCATATCCGGAAGGATCTTCTTAAGTCGCGAGCTAAGTACTTTAGAAATAACTTTGTAAGCGACGTTGCAGAGGCTTATCGGTCTAAACACTGTCATTGATCTCGGCCGTTCCGTTTTTGGAATCAAACATATATTTGTCTCGTTGAGGCGACTGTCAAAGGTGCCAGAGACAAAGAAATCTTTGACTAGGTGAAAGAGGTCCTCTCCCACAATATCCCAGAATTTTTGATAAAAAGCTGCCGTCAAACCATCCGGACCGGGCGTTTTATCAGGATTTAGAGAGAAAAGAGCTCTCCGGACTTCTTCCAAAGAAACATCCTTGGCCAGCATCTCATTCATCTCTTCTGTAATTGTCTCGGGAATGTCCCGGATCACCGATAAAAAATCAATCGGGTTAGATGAAGAAAAAAGGGTTTGAAAGTAATTCACTGCTAGTGATTCAATGCCTGAATCCTTGTCAATCCAGCAACCATCTTCGTCAAGGAGTCCAATTATTCGGTTTCTTGCACGACGTTGTTTTGTCGTAGCATGAAAATATTTGGTGTTCAAATCTCCTTCCTTATACCATAATGCTCTACTTTTCTGTTTCCAGAAAGTATCTTCGTCTCTATATGCTCCACATAATTGCCATTTGATTGCCAAAAGATCTTCCGCGGAAACATTCTCATCATTTTGAGCTTCATCAATTTTAGATTGGAGGCTCAAAATCAATTTCTCAGAGTTTGTGACGGTGGATTTCTTCCAGGAGGAAATGGTTCGTCGGCAGTTTTGGATCTTATGAACAAAACGATTAGTGTCATTAGTTGGATAAGAAGTCCAACCATCCTGCACCGATTCTTTAAAACCAGGTTTGCCAATCCATCGTTTATCAAACATAAAATGTTTAAAAAATTTCTGGGGGCTATCCTGGATTGAAGCTTAAAGGGGTTTGTGATCAGAGCCCCATAGCTTCAAATACTCCACCATAGTGTGGGAAAATGTGTTATGCCAATCCTCATTACCAAGTGCCCTATCTAGGCGGAGTTTAACAAGGCTGGATTTTTTACCACATTTCCGGCGACCCACCCAAGAGAAAGGGTTTCCTTGGTATGGAAATTCAATCATACCACAATTATGAATCATAGTACGAAAGGGGAGAAAGGAAGACTCAGAGCGACGTCTTCCTCCTCGTTTCTCATGGCTTCCAGTGATTTCGTTAAAGTCACCTATCATGAACCATGGACCGTCTCGGATTATACCAATCCTGGTTAAGCGTTCCCAAACATTTTCTCGGTTTTGCACAACCGGATCACCATAAACAAATGAAATAAAAACTCGGTTCCCATCAATAATTGTCTCAATATCCATGATACGATCATTACAAGACAATAATTTAACCGGAAAATCCTTCAAAAACAACAAAGCAAGACCTCCACTATTACCAACGGGTTCAACAGTGAGAAGTGAATCAAAACCTAAAGAAACTTGAAGATTTTGGAGATGATGAAAATCATTCTTCGTCTCCGAGAGAAAAAGGAAACCTGGAGAAAACATTCTACACATTTCTTCCAGTCGGCGAGTTGTGAGATCCGCTCCCGCCCCTTGACAGTTCCAAGCTATGATCCTCATGGAACCGATCCGGGGGGGTTCGAGGGCCCACCCGTATCGATTGTTGACTTTGTCACCTTGCTCTTCAAAGATGAAGGAAAAACTTCATTACCCGGACCACTTGCTGATGATCTTGATTGTCTTGTGATTGGCTTGCTACCATTCGGATTAGTGCCTTGGTTTTTAGGAGAGAATCGCCCATGAATATTAAAGAGTTTTTTGGAAGCCGCACCTTGCACATTGGCCTGTCCAATTTGGGCTTTTGGAGTTAGGGCCTTTTTGTTTTTTTCCTTCTTCTTCCCTTTGTGCTTTGATTGGCCCAAGCCCAATTTTGAAGGAGATGAAACTTGATTCAACAAGCTTTCGTCGTTCACAGAGAAATTTTTCTCCTTCAGATCTTCAAATTCTTCTCCAAGAAGATCATCATTATCCAAATTTTCTCCTGCTTCTAACAGGGATTTCTCGTTTGCGAGATACACTGAATCCTCTTCATCGTCCCATTCAAGATCCACACGATCCTCCTCTCCAATATTTTCCTCCCAATCCAAATCACCTTCGTCGACCTCTTCTTGATGAGTTCCTTCTGGATCTTCGTTCATGTACTCTTCCTCTTCCCAATTTTCTTCAGTCTCAATCTCCATAGCCGTGGATCTAATTTCTGGATCCTCCGGGTTATTAAACTGATCGTCATCGATCCGGATTGAGTTGGTGAAACGTGTTTCTAAGAGTGCTTCTCGTGCCTCTCTAGCTTCATCCTCAACAGTCTGTTCATACCAGCTCTTCTCTTTAGGCGTCTCCTTCTTAGACTGTCGGGTGGAGGCTCTTTGACGGGAGACCAGCTCTTCTTCTTCTGGCGGCAAGAGATCAAAATTGAGGCTTTTCTTGGCTGAGCTCCCAGTATCTGAAGAATCACCCATAGTCTGCTTCCCAAGTGCTCCTCCATGGTCCAAACGGATCGAGTCAGAGCGTTTTTTCAAGTTCAAGCGGAATGGTCTCTCTTTGATGTGGGACGGGGAGGAGGAAGAGACTCCTTGCTTTACACGCAGGGACGAAACCAGAGGATCTGATACTGTCACCTGCGAATCTGAAGCAAGGGATAGCCTAACAACTTTTGTTGATTCAATTTGTGGCACATCTTTAGTTTTCGCAGGGAGTAGAGCTCGCTCTTTTGAGGAGGAAGATTTCCGAATAGGCGCCTCAAAGGTGTCGTCAAATCGTCTTTTGCGACCCGAGTCTTTAGAGATAGAGAAATCACGGTTTGAAGAAGTTATTTTGTTCTCTGGTTGTCGTGAAAGTGTCTCCCGTTGCCGGGGAATTGGAGATCGATTATTCTCAATACGGCGCCAGACATTTTTTGCAGAAGTATTAGCAGGCCTCTTTCCCTCTGCTTTTTGCTTTCGATAATCAGCATTTGAAGTGTCTGCATTTGTTTGTATAGTATTAACTAGGTCAGGCCATTTGCAATTTGTTTATGCAACAAAATCTAGCATCCAAAGTTTGGTGTCATTAACATAATAATTAAATAGGAGCATAATCGGTTATGCGTTTTAGATAAGTCCTTGTTCATATCTAAGTAACTCCAATTGTTAATTGAGATAGATAAGAACTGAACACATTTCATAGGCTCTTTATCATGTTCAGAGCAAGGAGATGCAGTATAGAGAAAAGATCAAACAACAAATACATTCTTTTAGGGTAGATGGAAATTCATAACATGATCTTACTCAGATTGAGGATTTTAAAGCATATGAGACCTGAAGATGAAACACTCTGATGGTGACTAAATATTGTTTTGCCCCTACATGAAACTTGGGGGAACTGGGCCTTTGGAGAGACCAAGCCGAACTTCCATTCCGTGGTGAAAGTCTACTGGTTTGAGTGTCTCGGATTCACGGGGATCTGCGGATTAGATACTATTATCAGAACAACCGATAAAAGTGATAAAAAGAAGGAAAATAGACGAGTAAAAACACTTTGAACACTTTTATCAGAACAACCGAAAAATACACGAGTAAAAGACACTACTATTATCAGAATTCAGAACAACCGAAAAAATGATGAAAACTGCGAAAATAAACAAGTTGAACACTTTTTCTCTTATATACTAAACAGAGAGTTCAATTTCCTGCACAACTGACGATGGTTATACTTGTACACAAATTAGGAGTAGACAACTCTATTGGTGTTTTGGTGTCGAACAATCTAACCAGCAAATGAAGTTTGTAAGGCACAACGAAATGGACTAGAGCCATAGAACAATTACCATTCAAGTAATCCTCAAAACCAAAATCATCTATAGCTCCTGTGTAGACTTCAAGGCCAAGCATTGATGAAGCAATTGGTCCAGGAGGTCTCTGAAACCTGAAATACTCCATACAAAAAGATATACAATAAATATTCAATTCACCAAAGGAAGACGAGACTGCTCTATGCGTTTATGACTCTGAATTTCATAATGCTACTAATTTAAGAGTATCCACTACGCGTTTACAGTTCTGCAAATCTAAAGAGTATGCACTACGTGATTATGGCTCTGAATTCCCGGATATAATCATTATGATGATTCATATACATATTCCTACTGACAATATTTCAAACTTCAGAACAGCCATTGATCTAATCAATATAGACTACTAACACTAGAAACCATATTTCCATCTTAAAACAGTATTCTATAGAACCTATGGAAGATTCATATACATTCTCATATCTAATAATCAGTGTAATTCAGAGAATTTCATCTATAATGCTACTGATTTAATAAGATCCATACCTAGAAAGGATTTGTCTATCAAGATCCATCTTCAAAGGAAGAGCAGCTCCATAAGTATGTGTAATCACTTTCCTCTTCATTACTTCTTGTGATTTCTTTCCCTGAAAACAAAAATCAACAAGTTTATAGAAAGAAAAAAAAAAACCTAATTTCAGAAACGCCGTAAAATCCCAATTCTGAAACAACGACGATAGAAGAAACGAAGCTCGTTAATCAACACACACTAAGTTGATTTACTTAGCCTAATTTGTCACTTCCTCGAGATTATGCAATGAAAAAGAGAAGGGAATTGATTGATTACAGATTCGTAGGCAGATTCGAGAGGGTGAGATCCAATGATATCGCTCTTAACACCGTGAAGACCAAAGCGCAGAGCATCGTTTTTCATACCTCCGATCTCATGAGCTATCTTCTTCTCCGAATCCATTTCTCCTCTTGGATTTCTTTTTTGCTCCGCCGTTCTACTTTTAACTTTCTCGGCGACTTTCTGGACAAGCAAGGTAAAGCACAATCAGAGAGAGAAGAAGGAACTAAGTTTAATTATGGACTCTAATAGAATGATTTTAAGTAAAGCTCAAAACCCAAGGCCCATTTAGACTTTCTTTCTTACTCTGTCATATACTTTTAAGCCCATTTAACTCAAATGAAAATTGGTCAGACTAGTAATTTTTTTACCGCCTGAAAACATCAAGAGATAACTATACAAAAATAGAACGAGACAAGTATTTGAACCAAATTTCTCTTTCTATCCATATCCATTAGGAATTCGTAACAAACCAAATTTATGGTTCAAATGGTTGCAGCGATTGGGGCGAACAAATCCGTTTGTGGATTGGATCACTTTTTATTTATCATTCATAAATTATAATCCGTAGTGGTGCGGACCGAGAAAAGTAGAAGACATCCGCCGCGAAAAAAATTCGATTTGCTTGTATTGTTGTCCACGAATACGAAACTAATAGACAGTGTAAACGAGTTCGTACAATGCGAGGAAACTTTTAACAAATCTGGTGGACGTTAGGTAAGGCTGTTTCCAATTGCGATTTCTGTAAGTAGTATGAACATTTTATACATTGGATGATTATATAGAATTTATATACAAGACCAAAATTACAAAATAACATTTGTCTGAAAACGTTGCCGTATACATGATTGTCAAACGGTAGAAGATACAGAGTTGGTGGAGAGGTTGGATATCAGTCTTACTTCATAGAGATTCTCTCTTTCTCCTTTACCTTCAAAGCATAACAACGAAGACACTTTTTATGATTCAGAAATTTATGAACCGAGAACAAGCAAATCAAAACCATGAATCGTGAACTACTTACCAACTTCTGCAGTGATGTTTGGTCCAAAGAAGGAAGTGAATTTCGCCTATACAAACAAGATTTTTATGCTTAGTTTCAGTTTTCTGTTTTTCTACTTCTTAGAAACTATATTTGATCAAACCAACGCTAGTTAAGCTATTTTCTTATGCGCCAAGCCGATTAGTGCGTAGCTTGTTAGTTTATGAATCTTACTCTTACCTGTCTTTTCTCAAAATCTGACAACGTCAGAGCTTTGGCCTCAAATACAAGGACCAGACAGTAACGACCATCGGTCAGGACCTACAGACATGAGTAAGTTTAGTTTCACCAGTCAATATCAAAATGAGTTATATATTTTGATTATACATATAAAAAGATGATGTAAAATCATGCACATGAAGTCATGAAGAAATTTACCTCCTCCCTTATCAGCTGTAAGATAGGTGCACTACGTCTTGGGATTCCTCCTCCCTTATGACCAAAACAGTCGAAAGAAAGAGGGGTTAAAGCGGAAGTATATAAAGCGTGTTGTGCTTTATTTTGTTTCAATAAAATAGCTTACCAGTCCATATTGAAAGATTCGTTTTAGCGCTTCTTCCAAATGTTGTTCATCTCCATAACGGTATCTCGTGACATCATTTCTAACCTAATAAATGAAAGAAGAAGCCAGACACATTTACAAATCATGAGAATTAAGTTTAACATCCTATGTACTATGATGAAAACTTTTAACACCCTTTCCTCCAAATAGAGATAAATATGTTTTAGAAAATTAATGTAACAGAGAAGAGCTGAAGTATAATCTAGAATCAGAATGAAGGTACTCCGGTAAATATCGAGAGCAACCAGAACTACTAAGCACCTGCGTTAAAATAGGAGTGGCACAGCTTTCTCTAAGCTTTACAGCATCTGAGTAGCTCAAGCAAGGAACTGGTTTGAGTTCTGCGTACTGCAACGGAATCAAAACCGATCCTCAGGGACTAAAAAATTACGCATTCAGAAAAACCAAAGAAAGAAATGAATAACTTTAATACAAAAGTCAACTTTCTCGGTAAAGTTACAGCTATCCGAAATATTCAACTTTCTCAAGGACATGATACTGAGAAAGATAACTGAAGAGCATAAAGAGATAGCATACCTTAAGAGCCATTCCAATTATAGCAAGGGGAAATCCATATGTTAGCATAATAGCAGACCACTCAGATCCAGGAAGGATATTAAAATAAGCCCCAAAACCATACCTGTAGGATTTTAACACATCCATAATGTTAAAACTCACATATAACTCTATAGCAACAATGAAGGCATGAAAAAACTCACGAGAGTAGCGAAACCCCGAGACCTAGCCCAATAACACCAAATGAAATCTGCAATCCAAAAACACATGGAAAACTTCTCATTGTGAAAATTGTTCCAACACATTCTAAACCAAACTAGGATCTTGGTTTCGTAGTAACGAGAAACCGTATACTGTACCATTCTACTGAGGTTTTAACAGAAACAAAACAACAAATTTTGATACCAATGAGATATGTTTCCTTGAATTTTCATCACAATCTATGAATTGCAGACGACTGAATCGAAATTCAGTGGAATTAGGAATCTAACTACTTCACTAATTTCTCGATTATATAATCACATTAACACAATTAACTTGAAGAAACACTTAAATTAGGGATTTAAAAAGGTGGACAGCAATATAACCTTGGCTAAAGTGAATTCATCATCAGGGATTAGGGTTCTATCACCGGAAGCTACTGAAGGAGAAGAGCTCGTGGAATCAGCAGCTCTTGTAATGAAATCGAGCTTTAGAATCTCTCTTTTCAACCTCGTCTCGGGAACGTAAAGCCATCTCTGCTTTGGCATCAGAGACGGTAGTGAAGAAGAAACGACGGATAGATTCTCATGGCGGCGATTGTATAAACTGTCACGACGGAGATTGGAGAATAAGACGGTGGTTCCCGGAGCTGCCGATATGGATCCCATTTTCTCTTCTTCTCTTCTCTCTCTGTGTATCTTTGTGCGAGTAATGTGAGGCTGAGGTAAAGAGTGTATCAGCCGCCAAAATTCTGGCCACGGTTTACCTATTCTAAATTCGGGTTACGAAAAACCGGTCTACAGTTAAAACCTATTGACATTTTGGTTCGGTTTCTATCGAATAGTTCTGGCATTTTAGATATTTGGTTCGGTATTTTCTGTTTTCTGTATTTTTAAAATATATTGGCTATGAATGGTTGTGAGTTTTTAAATAGTTTTTAGATTATAGTTTTTGGTTTTTAATTTTTAGTTTTTGATTTTTGTGTTTTTAGTTTTTGTAATAGATTTTAGTTTTCTTAAAAACTTGAATGGTGATTTTAGTTTTTGGTTGTTTTCTTTTTTAAATTATAAAGATAGAAAAGAAAAAGAGAATTGTCGTGGGTTTTTTCTTCAAATCTCAAATTATGTGGATTCTAGTTTGGGAAAAATGTCATTAAAATTCCCAACTTATTCAAAACGTTGATTTAAATCCTCAACTCACGACGAAACGAAATAAATATCAAACTTATGTTGACTTTCCAAATAAATATTAAACTTATGTTGACTTTCCAAATAAACACCAAACTTTCATTGACTTGGCCATATTAGACATGACGTTAAGTGAGTTAACAGACAATGTTAACGGGATTAATTTTCTGTTAACAGATCCGCTAATTAAAAATGACAGTATTGTTGAACTATAATCAAATCTCATCTAAGTCATATAACCTAAAATCGTATTCCTATAAGTTAGTTATTTACGTAAGAGTCACGAATGTACGTACGTATAGTTGTGTCTGTTCGTAAAGTTGTGTCTTTTCGATTAACACATGTACGTATACGTTGTTTCGTGTTGTATAAGTAGATCGAGTCAAACTCAATAACATCATTGTTTGTAATACATTTTCTCTTATCAATAAAAATCAAGTTTCTTCATATTC
This sequence comes from Arabidopsis lyrata subsp. lyrata, assembly GCF_000004255.2. Lineage (NCBI taxonomy): Eukaryota > Viridiplantae > Streptophyta > Magnoliopsida > Brassicales > Brassicaceae > Arabidopsis > Arabidopsis lyrata. Next base: position 23,734,579 of record NW_003302549.1, on the reverse strand, counting down.
TATTTTTCATTTTGGTTTTGTTCTTCATACGCTGTTAAAACAGAGTTCGTTTGTTGATCAAAACACTAACAAGTATTCCTTCTAAACATAAAACGACGTTGTTTTGTATTAACTGTTCAATAAAATCCCGAGTTTCAAATCATACTCTATTTAGGGTTAGGGATTTTGCTCGATTTGGGGATCTAAGATTGACTTTAGGGATTTAATTCAATTGTTACGACAAAACGACGTCGTTTTGTTGTTATATGAAACAATGTCGTTATCAATTAACATATATGTTAACAGAAAATTACCTCCGTTTACGAGATCTATTAACTCACTTAACGTCGTACCTAATATGGCCAGGTCAACGGAAGTTTGATATTTATTTGGAAAGTCAACATAAGTATGATATTTATTTGGAAAGTCAACATAAGTTTGATATTTATTTCGTTTTGTCATGAGTTGAGAATTTATTAACCCACTTAACGTCGTACCTAATATGATCAGGTCAACGGAAGTTTGATATTTATTTGGAAAGTCAATGAAAGTTTGGTGTTTATTTGGAAAGTCAACAAAAGTTTAATATTTATTTGGAAAGTCAACATAAGTTTGATATTTATTTTGTTTCGTCATGAGTTGAGGATTTAAATCAACGTTTTGAATAAGTTGGGGATTTTAACGACATTTTTCCCATTCTAGTTTTTGATCTATTTTGTTTAAAATCTTGAATGGAGAAAAAATGGGTTTTTGAAAAAACAAAATCCAAAAACTATTATAGAATCTACTACCATTCAAGGCCTTTGAGTTTTGTATTTATTTGAGTCAATTTCGGTTAGGTTTCAATTCTCTGTTTGGTTCGGTTTCAATTCCTCTCTGTTTAGTTCGGTTTCGGTTTGGTCTACAATAATTTTTAGTATTATTTGAAAATTAGAATTTACCAAATTAAAACCGAACTGAAAATAGTTTGGGTGATTAAATTTGGATTTTATCTGATTTATGTAGGAGTGAAAACCAATGCCATAATAAACATGATTAAAATTTAAACCGGTTTATACCTTAACCAAAACCGGTTTAGTCCCAATCCTTGAAGTTCTCTGCAGGTTGGAGAAGTGCACGAAATCGAGAGGTTTGTTTGATCAACTGCGATTTCGTCTCAGATATTTATGTCAATGTCGTCCCGGCGAAAGAAGAAGCGGTACACGATGCCGCCGCAGTCGAACCCGAATCCGTCACTTCCCGATGATTTGATATTGAGCTGCGTCGCACGGGTCTCAAAATTGTATTATCCGACTCTCTCCCTCGTCTCCAAGAGCTTTCGATCTCTCCTAGCTTCACCAGAGATTTACAAGACCCGATCACTCTTGGACCGCACCGAGAGTTGTCTCTATGTGTGCTTAAAGTTAAATCCTTTTGATGAGAACCCTAGGTGGTTTACTCTCTGCCGGAAACATAATCGAACCCTAAAGTCAAGTGGGTATGTTTTGGCTACACTTCCAATTCCACATTCTCCTCTTGAGTCATCTTCTTCGAGTCTTGTGTCGGTTTGTTCTAATATCTACAACATTGGCGGATCTGAATCGCCTTCCTCTAGCGTCTCGATTCTGGATTGCACGTCTAACACGTGGCGTGAGGGCCCTAGCTTGCGGGTGAAGCTAATGTCATGTGCTGCTTGCGTTCTTGATGGAAAGATATATGTATCAGGAAGCTGCGAAGATGACGATTCCGCGACGTTCCAAGTGTTTGACACAAATACACAAACTTGGGATCTTGTGCCCATCCCTTGCAGCGAGACAAAACACGACTTTCACTACAAAATCGTATGCTTTGACGGAAAGTTGCACATGGTGAGTAACAAAGGTGTGAATGCTTACAATACCAAGGAAGGTAGATGGGACGTGGTTGAACCAAGCAGAGAACATTTTAAGTATTTATATGATTCTTATTGCAAAATAGGGAATGTTTGGTACTCTGTTTTAAAAGGACCGTTCTCAAAGTTCATATGGTATAACACTGAGCAAAGAGTATGGAGAGAACTGAAGGGTATGGAAGGATTACCTAAGTTCCCTTTTGATGCTTGTGTTAGATTGGCTGATTATGGTGGGAAGATGGTGGTTTTGTGGGATGAGTATTTTCCTGGCGGAAAGAAGATGATTTGGTGTGCGGAGATTGCACTTGAAAGACGCGGAAGTTTGGAAATTTGGGGGGAGGTTAAATGGTTTGATCATATGCTTACAGTCCCTGGACATTATGAATTCGTCAAGGTTCTTTCTGTTACTGTTTAATGAATGTGTCACAAGGCTTGATACTATGCTAGTATGATTTTGTCCCTTGTTTTACTTCTAGTTATTCGATGTCACTTATCAAATTGATAAGCATATTTTTTTACCACAAAAAAAATTTTGAAAATTCCAAAGTGTGCAAAGAAATTGTGACGCTGAAAGATCCTAAAGTATGTATATAGATGTGATTTGAGATCGATCAAGCAATCTTAACCCCTGTATATGTATCCTCATGAAACTCTTTATCTGGTTATCTAGAAGTGAAAACTAATTTCTTATTAACCCAACAATTATCAAAACTTTAACCGGTTCTCACCTTATCCAAAGGCATGAACCGGCATAAAGTCCAACCCTAAATTAGTTCTCTCCAAGTTCGAGAAGAAGTTGACAACAGCGATTTTCGTCTCTTAAACTCCGTCAATGTCGTCTCCGGAAAAGCTGTCGCCGGCGCCGGAATCGAACCCAAATCCGTCACTTCCCGATGCGTTGCTAATAAGCTGTATCGCACGAGTCTCAAGATTGTATTATCCGACTCTCTCCCTTGTCTCCAAAAGCTTTCGATCTCTCCTAGCTTCACCGGAGCTTTACAAGGCCCGATTACTCTTGGACCGCACCGAGAGTTGTCTCTATGTATGCTTAAAGCTAAGTCCTTCTGAGAACCCTAGCTGGTTCACTCTCTGCCTGAAACCCGATGAAACCCTAACTTATGACACAAGTAATAAGAAAAAGTCAAGTGGTTATGTTTTGGCTAAAGTCCCAATTCCACATTCTCCTCCTGTGAAAAGTTCGAGTCTCGTGGTGGTTGGTTCTAATATCTACAACATTGGCTGTAATATCTACAGCATTGGCAGATCCAGATCACCTTACTCTAACGTTTCTATTTTTGATTGCCGGTCTCACACATGGCGCGAGGCTCCAAGCTTGCCAGTGGAGCTATTTGCAGTTTCTGCTGGCGTCGTTGATGGAAAGATATATGTAACCAGAAGCTGCAAAGATGACGATTCTTATAACTTGAAGAACACTTTCGAGGTGTTCGACACAAAAACACAAGTTTGGGATCATGTGCCAAGCCCTTACAGCCAAACAAAACACAACTCTTACTCCAAAAGCCTATGTATTGACGAAAAGTGGTACGTGGTGACTAAAAGAAAGGTGGTTGCTTACAATCCCAAGAAAGGTAAATGGGACCATGTTGAATCAGAGATGTGTAGTTACAAGTCTTCATATGGTTATTGTGTGATAGAGAACGTTTTGTACTCTGTGGAAAAAACATGGCGTGGCACTGATTTCAGATGGTATGACACTGAGCTAAGACAGTGGAGAAAAGTGAAGGGTTTGGTAGAACAACTACCTATAATTCTTGCTTGTGTTAGATTTGCTGATTATGGTGGAAAGATGGCGGTTTTGTGGAAGGAGAATATGACTTATGGTGGGTCTAATAAGATGCTCTGGTGTGCAGTGATTACGCTTGAAAGGCGCAAAAATCATGAAATTTGGGGAAAAGTCGAGTGGTTTGATCATGTGCTAACAGTCCCTATAACATGTGTTTTAGAAAAGGTTCTTGTTGCTACTGTTTGATGAATGTGTGTGGTGTATATGCAACCATGATGAATAACTTTTTCTATTGTTTCACTTCTAATCATTTAGTGCCACTTTTTGATTGTGAGGTTTATTTTGAGACCAAATAAATTACATGGCAAAAGAGTTTTTGAGTCAACCTTTTACCTCTCCGCTTATCAGAATCATGTTCTTATGTGCTCGCAGCCAAAAGAGAAAAATCTTCACTAAGAAGTAGTAATAGAAGAGATTCAAAATGATATACTCTTTGTGAAGACAAACGAAGAGATTGTACATTTTTTCACACCTTGAAGCAGTTAAAATGTTTTGTATTGACTTCTCAGTTTCCAAAAAAACAAGACCATTGTTATCCAATTTAACCGGTTTGGTTCTAACAGCAGTATCACTTCCTTGATGACTCATTTTAAACACGATACAACACTTAAGCCTCTAATCATATGATCATGGAACCATAAAAAAAAAAACCAAAGGAGTCTAGATTTGTACTTAATTTTAGATAGCATGTCTAGGCCTGGACATATGGGTAACCCGTTCGGGTTTGGGTTGAATGGGTAATGAATTTATGGCCCATTCGAGTATTTCTAAAGATTCGGTTCCGGTCCGGTTCGGGTATCGGATTCGGGTCGGTTTGGGTGATAAGCATGAGAACCAAAAAAAATCCGAAAAATTTGGGTCCCCATTGGGTTCGGATCTAAATGGATAAAATTATCCATAAACCCGAAATATGACTTCAATACCCGAAGTTTTGAATCATTGTACATGCTCAAATGATCAAATAAAGAGAACAAAACATCAAACATGACATCTAAAGACTAAATCCAATCCAAAATCACAAACATGTTCGGTGACAGTAAGGTCGCCGAGAGTGTCGCGACGAGGGTTTCCAGTTTCGATAATGAGACTCAAAAGGGGATTTTAAGCAGAGTTGTATCGTCATGTAAAAAAAACAACAAGTTTCAGTTTAATCAAAAGAGTTATTTTTGTTCTTGTCTTCTTTACAAGAGAAGAGACAAATGTCTCTTGCACTGTTTTTCTTCTTTCTCTAAATATTCCAACAAAGTTGAGTGAGTTGCTCCTGTGCTTACTGTTCCTAAAACATGTTTTCCAAAAGCTTCTTGCTGCTACTGTTTAATGAATGCGTCACAAGTATTTAAAATGTGTATTGTGTATGCATTACGCAAGTATAATGAATGACCTCGTCTATTGAAAATTGAAAATACAAAAACAAAATAAGAATTATAGAATCTGTTTGTTCACTTTTCAGAAATTCTTGAAACATAAAAACAACTCATAAACTATCAAAAGATCGTTTCATACTTAAGGGAATCCGAACGAACATTAGCATACAAACAGAGCTTTTTGGGTTGTTGATAAAGCAATACTCAATGCGATTCAAAATCACATGTCGAAGAGTTTTGAGTCAGCCGTTTTCCTCTTCGCTTATCAGAATCATGTTCTTATGTGCTCGCGGCCAAAGAGAATCATCATTGCTAAGTAATAATAGTATTTGCATTCTTTTGTGCTCCAAGCCGTTTCATCCTACAAAACATAGGATTCAGAAGGAAAAAATGAGATGCAAAACCCATGAACTAAAGTACAAAACCCATGAACTAGTTCTATGCAAAGAAGTTTGATTAATTGCAACACTGAAAGATTCAAAAGTATTTACTTTCCAGTGAAGCATCAATTACTTATACCGCAAAACATATTCAAAAGAAGAAATGAGATGCGAAGCAGAAAATACAAACCCATGAACAAATTAACGTTGATCAAAAGTTCAAGAAAACCAAAATACAGTTCCATGCAAAGTATAATTTTAACTGATGAATAACTTATACTGTTAGTCTGTGGATAGATGGTTTAGTTGCAGGTTATATATATATAGATGTGATTCAAGATTAATCAAGCATTTTTATAACCTCTAAATAGTTTCATGGTATGCTTAATAAATTCCTTGAGCTTAAGAGAGAAATAAAATGATTCACCTTATGGAAGAGATGTATTTCTCTATCTCTGGTTTTTGCTCAGAGCTGAAGGAAAACCATTTCTCATGAGGACATACTTCATTCCACATACAAACAAAGAAAAGAGATTATAGTTACCATACTATTGTGAAGACAAACAAAGAGTTTGCAAAATATTTCACACCTTGAAGCAAAATGTTTTGCTCATCATTGTAAGACTTCAATCTCCAGAATGAATATAAGACCATTATCATCCAATTCGATGGGGTTGGTTCTAACAGCATCATCACTTCCTTGGCTCTCCGCAAACACGATACAACATTCAAGAAGCCTCTAATCAATCATGATCACTGAACCATAAAGAATCAAAGGAAGCTAGTGCCGTTGCATACTTATGTGTGGTTTGACTGCAAAATCATATATCAAACCTGAGATGTGTCAACAAAGACATGAATGAAATGAAAGTCTTTGTGTGTTTTTTTTTACCAGAAGGGATCGTTTCCTTGTGGCCAGAGTAGTTTAGAGAAGTCTTTGCAAGCATAGAGCTCGGTTGCATTATCTATCCTCAAGCTCTCATGGATCCGGTAATCATCAACGACCATAGACATGTAGCCATGGGAGGCCTTGTGGTTCTCGTTCTTGATTTTGATTTGGTATGGGAGATTATACATCTCCTTCATGTCGGCCATCAAGTTGTCTCTAAGGTCAGATGAGGCACCATTGAACTCTGCCACAACAAAAACCAACCTTGCTCCTCCATGGCTCTTCTGACATTGTCCCTTGTCGTGATCCAGTGACTCGGGCCTGGCACTAGTTTATTGTGGGAGAAATCGAGGATAGATAAGCATTGCTCTTCATGTGAGTCCATTGGAGTAGATAGACAAAAGGTCAGGTGATGATGAATTTAGAGATTACTCTAGCATTGCATTTATAGAAACATGTAATTCAGTAGGCGTCAAAGTCAATTGTACATTCACAAGGGATTCCAACCCTATGACCTTGTGAAGTCAAAAATACTAGTATTGATTAATGGTTTCACATCTCAATGAAACATGACATCAACCCTATGACCGTAGATGGAATGGAAGACAGAAGACGCACTCGAAGCCGCCACACACCCGTAAGTACTTCTTCATCAAGTCATTTTGGTAAGTCAAATGTCAAATATTATGATATATAATATATTATTGAATTGTATTTCATATGAGAACTAGGGGAGGTCTCCGCGCCCGGCGCGGAGTTGTATGTTGATTAAAACCAGAATTAGTCATTTAGGGTTATAAGTTTTAGACAATTATTGATTTAATTTTGTCAAGAGTATAATTTTTATAACGACATTAATATAGAATTATGGTAAAACGCCATAACGTTTGATATATTATTGCGAGAAAATAGTGATTATTATCCTATGAATATAGTAAAATGCAAAACAGAAAACTAAAATCATTAGAACCAGAAAGTATAAATTTAGTAGTTTTGGTTTGCTCATCAACAACCAAAGATAATCAAAAGATCAAAATTGGATGTCTGACATTTGTCCTTTCTTCTTGTTGGAAAAGATATCTCGCATCCTCGTTACATAATGACAAGAATGATTGAATAGAATCTGCGAACACTTGTATGAAGCAGTACCTCTTCGTCTACCTTAATTATCAAAGGAATATAGTTTCAATGTCTCAAACCCCAACAATACATGTTAAATAACAAAACCAAAACAAAATACTTTCACTCATTTCAGTTCTTGCAAATCTGAATATACATATGGTAATGTCATCAATACATTGCCTCCACTCAGCGAGAAATTTATTGATATAAAACCACGGTAGTCGATACCGGAGACGCTCACAACTACAAACAACAGAAATTTCGAAGGTACCAATAGTTCTTGACTTCGAATTTAATAATGTGACAATGACAATAATGTGACATCGACAATATTATGTTAACTTACAAAATCCTTCAATTTTTACAAGACATTGAAGTTTAAAGATTATGTTCATTTGGAAACTCCTTCCATTATCCTAAAGATATTGATGTCAAAACTCTTACGTTAATTTTGATATCATGCTCTTCCTCTCCAGACTATTTTAAATAATTGCCCACTCGTCAATGACTGGCTTCTTGGGAGCAAATTCAATCTGATGAGTGTTGTTTTTGTACTTTTGTAACAGAGTATGGGATGACCTCCTGCTCCTCTGTGAGATCTTTCGAGGTATGGAATTTGGTTTTCTCTAGGATTTATCCTCGACAAAGATTGTTTTGATTTTGGACTGAGATACTTCTTGGACCGACGCTCTTCTACCCATGAGATACTTAAATAATTGTTAACTCGTCAAAGATTGGGTTCTTGGGAGCAAATTCAATCAAATGAGTGTTGTCTTTGCACTTTTTCAGCGGAGTCTCGGGATCACCTCATGCTCCTCTGTGAGCTCTTCCTAGGTGTGGAATTTAGTTTTCGCTAGGCTTTATCCTCGACAAAGGTTGTTGTGCTCCTGGACTAAGCTACTTTCTTGGACCCGGCACTCTTTCTCTCTAGAGTCACATAATAATTGCCGACTCGTAAAAGACTGGCTTCTTAGGGACAAATTTAATCCGATGAGTGTTGTCTTTGTACTTTTGTAACGGAGTCCCGAGATCACCTCTTGCTCCTCTGTGAGCTCTTCCCAGGTGTGAAATTTAGTTTTCTATAGGGTTTTTCCTCGATAAAGGTTGTTTTGCTCTTGGCCTGAGCTACTTTCATGGACCGTCGAGAGTCACTTAAATAATTTCCCACTCATCAAAGACTGGCTTCTTGGGGCCAAGTGCTGTATTTTCACTTTTGCAACGGAGTCTCGGGATCACCTCGTGTTCTTCTGTGAGATTTTTCAAGGTGTGGAATTTGGTTTTCTCTAGGATTTATCCTCCACAAAGGTTGTTTTGCTCTTGTGTTGAGCTACTTTTTGGCACCTGACGCTCTTTTTCGGTTGAGACACTTAAATAAATCTCACTCTAATCGTCCTCTCCAGTCGTTAAAGACTGGTTTCCTGGGGACAAATTCAATTCGAGGAGTGTTGTCTACGTACTTTTGCAACGGAGTCTCAGGATCACCTCATGCTCCTCTGTGAGCTCTTTCGAGGTGGGAAATTTGATTTTCTCTAGGCCTTATCCTTAACAACGGTTGTTTTACTCTTGGGCTGAGCTACTTTATTGGACCCAACGCTCTTCCTCTCCTTACACTTTTAAATAATTGCCGACTCGTAAAAGACTGGCTTCTTGGAGATAAATTCAATCCGATGAGTGTTGTCTTTGTACTTTTGCAACAGAGTCTCGAGATCACCTCTTGCTCCTCTGTGAGCTCTTCCCAGGTGTGTAATTTAGTTTTCTCTAGGCTTTGTCCTCGACAAAGGTTGTTTTGCTCTTGGCTTGAGCTACTTTCTTGAACCGTCGAGAGTCACTTAAATAATTGCCCACTCATCAAAGACTGGCTTCTTGGGGGCAAGTGTTGTATTTGCACTTTTGCAACGGAGTCTCGGGATCACCTCGTGTTCCTCTGTGAGCTTTTTCAAGGTGTGGAATATGGTTTTCTCTAGGATTTATCCTCCACAAAGGTTGTTTTGCTCTTGTGTTGAGCTACTTTTTGGCACCTGACGCTCTTTTTCGGTTGAGACACTTAAATAAATCTCACTCTAATCGTCCTCTCCAGTCGTTAAAGACTGGTTTCCTAGGGAAAAATTCAATCCGATGAGTGTTGTCTATGCACTTTTGCTACGGAGTCTGAGGATCACATCCTGCTCCTCTGTGAGCTTTTCTGAGGTGGGAAATTTGATTTTCTCTAGGCCTTATCCTCAACAAAGGTTGTTAGACTCTTGGGCTGAGCTACTTTATTGGACCCAACGCTCTTCCTCTCCTTACACTTTTAAAGAATTGCCTTCTCATCAAAGACTGGCTTCTTGGGAACAAATTCAATCTGATGAGTGTTGTCTTTACACTTTTGCAACAGAGTCTCGGTATCACCTCATGCTCCTCTGTGAGCTCTTCCCAGGTGTGGAATTTAGTTTTCTCTAGGATTTGTTCTCGACAAAAGTTGTTTTGCTCTTAGGCTGAGTTACTTTCTTTGTCCTAACGCTCTTCAATCTGATGAGTGTCGTCTTTGCATTTTTGTTACGAAGTCTCATGATCACCTTCTGCTCCTTTGTGAGCTCTTTCCAGGTGTGGAATTTAGTTTTCTCTAGGATTTTTCCGCAACAAAGGTTGTTTTGCTCTTGGATTGAGCTATTTTCTTGGACATGACGCTCTTCCAGTCATGTGCCTTCTTTTCTTAGAAAAGTAGCATCTCAAGTGGTGGTCTATAAGTTCTGGCGACATCGTAATAACATTCTCCATAACTCCTTGCGGCTTGCTGCTCAAATCATTTTCAAGATGGTGGAGTGGAGCTACGAAATATCATCATTTCGAGATGAACAAAGCTTATGCTTATTTGGATTCGTAATCTATTTCCAAATCTTTCTTTACTCTACTGTAGTCTTGTTTTTATCTCTTTTTTTGCCAAGGTTGCTTTTGTGTAATTATTTATCTTTTGTAAAGCCTCAAACTTCATTTTAGATCATATTTACATGTTTAGGAAAAAATAATTCGGAAAAATGGAAACAAAAAAATAGATAAGCTTAGTAACTAATAAAAATTTTTGTGATCCTTAGCACAAAACAACTCCGCATTCCTGCAACTTTCAGCACACATATTTTTTAGCATCATTCGGGTGCCATTGCAAACAATAGTAGCCAAAACCATAAGAAACAATATCATAGAAACGTGATCGACTAATAAATATTCAGAAATTATATATACATGAAAAACAACAATATTCGAATACCTCCAGTGACTTCTATTCTAGTGAATCTCATGATAAATATGGTGATATTATCGCATTGTTTACTCCGTTCTCTCAAAAATTTACAACATTATCCACCATGTAGTCGACATTATAGACGTAAATTTATTATAAAATTAAGTTTTTAGCATACTACCCAAATTAAACTATAACAAATCTAATTTTGATTAAATTAATAACTTACAATTCATCTTCTAATTCCACATAAACTTGATCCCACACTTTATTATTGGTTTTCCGTCTTCAATATTGCTAACACTCACGACCCAACCAATTAAATATAATTATTTAAATTAATAGATCAAACCATAACAATGCAAAGAATAAAATATCCAAACAAAAGATATTATGGGACCAGGGAAATAAACATACTCAAAACTAAGTATCAATTTTCCTAAAAGATGCGAATGCGCAGTAATCAATCGCACCCAAGGAAGGTATATGTGAAACAAAGATTGATAAATTCCAATGAATTTTAAAATCATAAAAAGTAGGACTAAGCGAACCGATAACATGAATCAAAATCTCTAAGTGTTATCCATCCAGGGCCTGCCCTGAGATTTGAAGGGCCAAATACTCCAAAAAAAAAATTTTGGTTATTTTGAAAGGTTTTAAAATTTAGGGCCAATTATAGTAAAATAAATAAAATTAGGGCCGTTTCGTAAATAATTTTTGTTGAAGAATTTCAGAAACAAAATTTGGACTACAGCAAAAGTTTCTTGTTGATGTCTATAGGGCCGGCCATGTATCCATCGTCCTTGGAAAAACCTGAATCCACGATGACGATAATACTCTCTATCAATTATAGTATGTATGTCGTGACCCTAACAAACAAAATAAAATTGTTAAAGGTATAGCAATCTTTCAGCAAATAATTTATTTTATTAGAGAAACCAAAAATCTGTATAACCTCTGTATCAGTATAAGTTGGAACATATCGTCCAAGATCGAAGAACACTTAAACCTATTAAGTATCTATACTCAGATACTCTGATTTTACAAGGGAGCACTGAAGGGTGTAGATATGACACTCATGCTACGATAAAATCTTTCAAAGCATTTCTTGCTCATCTTCGGGGTTTTGTCCCATATTACGAGCCTAGCTAATCTAATCAAATATACATGATGAGAATATGTCTTTATCAAGTAAGTAGTGGATTGATTAGGGTTAAGTGGTATACCAAACCTCCTTAATTAAGACTCTTGGTCTCTTAGTCTCTGTTTTTATACCCTCTGTTTTACCTCTTTGTAAAGGAAGAATCTAGATTGTTCAACTTCATGACGTATTAATTAAATTTTCCAACATGCTATTTTTACATTTCACCGAATCGTTTGCTTCCCGGAACAGTTTCCTTCAAACATTGAGAAAAAAAATCATCATTATTTGATGTTCTAAAACTGAACAACAGAGCAGATGCAGGTATATCATGGATATTGAGGCTTAGAGTTGATACAAAGTTGTTTCTGAAAGATTTACCTTGCTTTAATTGCAGAAGCAGCAGTGTTGATTTTAGTCTTTTCTCTCTGTCACATTTTCCCTTAGCACTGTCTGTTTTCTAGAAGTAGCAGACACAGTCAAAGGTGTCTGTTTCCTTTGAGCAGCAGAGCATAATGAAATAGATCTTTCAAGACCGTTGATCTTCTTCTTAGTAGGATTAGTCATGGCTCGGTTACTACCTAGACAGATCTGTGATGCTAAGTTTAACATGTAAAAGGAGTTTTGGCTATATTCTCGAGGCTAAAAAAAAAACAAAAGGGTTAGCATCGCCTGCAGTTACATTCAGTGAATCATAAACTTAAAACGAACTCAACAGCAAGAAAAGTATATCAAGCATGTGATCAGCAACGTCTGTTGCATCCTTTTAAACAATCTTTCAGCATTCGAGTGAGTTTGCTCTCCCGATATGGCACATGGGATTCATTTCCGTTGAGAGCATACATGACATTCTGTAAAGCATATATCAAAGTATTAACTCTGGCAATCTCTAGAGGAGCTAGAGCACTGTTTTGTTTCCTGGAATCTGATACGAGTAGTTTATAGAAAAGGGTATTTCATAGATTATCAAGACGAGAATTACAAGGACTCGAGGAATTTGACAATGGAGCTCCTCCCACTCCCCCTAAGATTTCTCCAATTACTCGATAAAAGACCCTCACAACTCTCTCACACATTATATATATATAGACATAGACCAAACAAGAAAAGCTAAACCAACTATGGTTTACCCTCATAATAAACCTTGGTTAAATTGAAACCTTAGTAAATAGTAATTAGTCTTTTAACTGCTTCTATCAGAATCCTCATATCCTATCAGAGAAAGACAACACAAATCACATGCTGACATAAGATCATCACATAGAAAAGACAATTAAAATGTGATATTAAAATACTCAACCTGCCATATCAAGAAAGTTCTTCCTCCCAAGGGAGCCTGGATTGGCGTTGCCAGTGGTAACATGTATCATCACACCTTTATGGAATTCTGAGAGTGACTTCATAGGTACCTGAAAGCAGAAACATTGAAATATTAATGATGCTAATCTGCAAAATACATATGACGTTCCAAGACTTAATGATCAAGAACAATAAATGACTTGCCTGAGGAAGTCCCTTTAGTTGAATTTTCCCTTGTGCACCTTCCAGTACAGCAACCACTCGCTTCTCTTGGTCTAAAAGGTCATACACGGTTTCCTGAGAAACCTCGTAAACTGATACAGCCATGGATAGCATCTCAGACATTGTAAGAACGGTTAAACCAAGCTCCCTATCATTTCCCTACAAACCATACGATACAATAATTAGCATTTTTCATCTATAGTATCATGTCTGATAGTCAATACCTTAATGGGATTGCTTTCAATACATGTATGAGATGTGTTTTTCCGCAATTTCTTGCTCCGTGGGCGATGACATTAGCATCTTTACCCTCAAAGACAGTAGAGATAAGAGGCTTTATCTCCTTTGATAGAATTGAACCTGTGATTCTGTTTTTTTTGTAGCAATAGTCCAATTTATATGAATCTTTCGAATTGCCACAACACAATAGTTAATATGGCTTGAAACGTTGCTAATCCACAACAGACTGTGAAAGATTTAACTCAAAACTCAAAAGTATATTCTACTCAGTGAGAACATTTTTGTAAAATTAGAAAATCGATAAATTAAAGATAAAAGATCAATTGAAACATCACTTGAATCTTCTTCATGCATCGTGGTTGCTTTCATTCATCCAAAACATACAATCGTTTAAAAAAACAAACACTATTAGAATTTATAGTAACGAAAATAATATGTATAGCCAAAAAAGAAGAAGATGAGCATACCAAGGCTCCTCGGAGGCAATGATGGGTGTCTGAAAATTTTAGCAGCGTTGTGCCTCTTGTTGGTTGGAATTGGAACACCAGCTGGTGTATAAGGATCACACATAACCTGCATGTATCAATAATCAATAATTTCATGGATCTGATATAGTTCCAATTGAATTTGGTACACTAATCAGATAAAACAAACCAACCAAGATGTTGTTGCCTTTATTGAAGTTTAATATAATAATTGATGATTAAGCGTTACATAGATGGATAAAGACGTGACAATAAAAATAGATAGATAAAAACAAGCTTTACGTTTTTACACGCCTTGATTCAAGGCAAGACACCGAAACACCCCGTGAAACGAACATGTTCATACCTAAATGAAAAATCCACAAAGAGATCAGTATTTAAAAAAGAGATAAAACTTCTGATCGCATCAATACAAAGAAATAATAATAATTGAGACTCCTGGTGAAAGATAATCAGAGAGAATCAAGAGAAAAAGAAGAGTTCCCAACGATTATAGTCTATTAGGGTTGTTGAGAGGCCGTAATTTGCATCATGATGGAAGCAATAATCAAACTGATATCAAATTATGTAAATACAAAATCAAAGCTTCTTTTTTTTTTAGTGAAGAATATGGTAAATACAAAATCAAAGCTTAATTTTTTTTTAGTGAAGAATATGAAATCTAAGCTGCTCGCAAAATATTATGGGAAAGCTTATAGATTTCTCAATACATCCAAGCATAATTTAAATATTAAACATGAAAGTACTAAAGTGAAAAACTCACCATATGTTCGATTGAATCAGCAATTTAATTGTCATGGAATTGTTTAACGACGTTGCATCCGTAACCTATAAACCATACATAAACACCATGAATTCATATGTGTAAAGCCAAATAAAATAAAACGCAAAAAAAAAAAAATAGAAAGCAAAAAAAATGGGGTTAGTTATGATTTGAAAGTGAAACCTAGAGAAAGTATTTATATTAAACTGAAAGGCGGTGTACGATCTAAATTTTTTAATTTTTGAAGATAATTACAACAACAAGAAAGGAAGATTTATATATTGTGTTAGATCAAATCTTTATCAAAACAATTAATATTCCTAAAAACAATTAATAATTACTATGGATATTAATTATAAAAAAATATTCCTTATTTTATTGGTTAAAAAATGGAACAATAACATAATTTTTTTTAGATTTACAATTATATTTGACATTTTTTTAGATACACCATCATTATCGGTATAAAATATAAAAGAAAGTTTCTTTTATTTTATCAGATTTGTGAATTTAAAGAATATATGATAGTTGTTTTGATATTATCGGCAATATCTATATATTTTAGAAAAGTAAATTTTACTTTTAAAAACAATTGGCTCGTAATTATCACAACATAAATTTATCATTAATATATCAAAAATATAATTAAACGATTAATTATTAGACACATCTTTTGTTGAAAAAAAAATAAAAAGAACCAAAAAGGATAAAAAAAACACGGAAAAGGAAGAGAAAATAAGAAGACACGACCAATCCTTTCTCCGACGTAATTGTATGTGACTCACGACCATGATTAGATTGGTGGAGATTAATATACCCATCGATTTTGTGCATGCTCCAAAACGAATATCCTGAAAATCTTTCCCACGAGACTCATTAGTCTCTTTATTATCTAAGGTAATTTAAAAGAATAGTTTGTTTGATTGGTTGCAATTGTAGGATGCAAGATCATATCAATATGATGGTTTAAAGACAAAGGATGGCCAATATGATGGTTTTCTATGATGATTCAACATATCAAAAGGTGGTTTTCTATCATTAAATTGCCAAATTTCTGTTATTGCTATGAATGTATGTTTTATGGTAGGATAACAAGTTCTTGGTGGTCATTGGATGTTCTTGGTCGAACGATAAACCGTCATAAAAAGGTATGTAAACTACATTTGATCCAAATTTATTTATTTTTTTCATTTTTTCGTGTTTAAGAGTATTACTATTTTTAAAAATGTAAAATATATCGAATTTTTATATTTTAGGGTCAGTTATTTTTTTAATTTTAATTAATATTCGAATTAATTTAATAGAGGGTATTTAAGTAATTACGCAAAATCAAGGGCTCAACAAGAGCCGAGAGTCCGACACGTCAGGAAAAACACTTCTCAAATATTGTTATATATAGAGGCTCCTCGGAGGCAACGATGGGTGTCTGAAAATTTTAGCAGCGTTGTGCCTCTTGTTGGTTGGAATTGGAACACCAGCTGGTGTATAAGGATCACACATAACCTGCATGTATCAATAATCAATAATTTCATGGATCTGATATAGTTCCAATTGAATTTGGTACACTAATCAGATAAAACAAACCAACCAAGATGTTGTTGCCTTTATTGAAGTTTAATATAATAATTGATGATTAAGCGTTACATAGATGGATAAAGACGTGACAATAAAAATAGATAGATAAAAACAAGTTTTACGTTTTTACACGCCTTGATTCAAGGCAAGACACCGAAACACCCCGTGAAACGAACATGTTCATACCTAAATGAAAAATCCACAAAGAGATCAGTATTTAAAAAAGAGATAAAACTTCTGATCGCATCAATACAAAGAAATAATAATAATTGAGACTCCTGGTGAAAGATAATCAGAGAGAAGCAAGAGAAAAAGAAGAGTTCCCAACGATTATAGTCTATTAGGGTTGTTGAGAGGCCGTAATTTGCATCATGATGGAAGCAATAATCAAACTGATATCAAATTATGTAAATACAAAATCAAAGCTTCTTTTTTTTTAGTGAAGAATATGGTAAATACAAAATCAAAGCTTTTTTTTTTTTAGTGAAGAATATGAAATCTAAGCTGCTCGCAAAATATTATGGGAAAGCTTATAGATTTCTCAATACATCCAAGCATAATTTAAATATTAAACATGAAAGTACTAAAGTGAAAAACTCACCATATGTTCGATTGAATCAACAATTTAATTGTCCTGGAATTGTTTAACGACGTTGCATCCGTAACCTATAACCATACATAAACACCATGAATTCATATGTGTAAAGCCAAATAAAATAAAACGCAAAAAAAAAAATAGAAAGCAAAAAAAATGGGGTTAGTTATGATTTGAAAGTGAAACCTAGAGAAGGTATTTATATTAAACTGAAAGGCGGTGTACGATCTAAATTTTTTAATTTTTGATGATAATTACAACAACAAGAAAGGAAGATTTATATATTGTGTTAGATCAAATCTTTATCAAAACAATTAATATTCCTAAAAACAATTAATAATTACTATGGATATTAATTATAAAAAATATTCCTTATTTTATTTGTTAAAAAATGGAACAATAACATAATTTTTTTTAGATTTACAATTATATTTGACATTTTTTTAGATACACCATCATTATCGGTATAAAATATAAAAGAAAGTTGCTTTTATTTTATCAGATTTGTGAATTTAAAGAATATATGATAGTTGTTTTGATATTATCGGCAATATCTATATATTTTAGAAAAGTAAATTTTACTTTTAAAAACAATTGGCTCGTAATTATCACAACATAAATTTATCATTAATATATCAAAAATATAATTAAACGATTAATTATGAGATACATCTTTTGTTGAAAAAAAAACAAAAAGAACCAAAAAGGATAAGAAAACACGGAAAAGGAAGAGAAAAGAAGAAGACACGACCAATCCTTTCTCCGACGTAATTGTATGTGACTCACGACCATGATTAGATTGGTGGAGATTAATATACCCGTCGATTTTGTGCATACTCCAAAACGAATATCCTGAAAATCTTTCCCACGAGACTCATTAGTCTCTTTATTATCTAAGGTAATTTAAAAGAATAGTTTGTTTGATTGGTTGCAATTGTAGGATGCAAGATCATATCAATATGATGGTTTAAAGACAAAGGATGGCCAATATGATGGTTTTCTATGATGATTCAACATATCAAAAGGTGGTTTTCTATCATTAAATTGCCAAATTTCTGTTATTGCTATGAATGTATGTTTTATGGTAGGATAACAAGTTCTTGGTGGTCATTGGATGTTCTTGGTCGAACGATAAACCGTCATAAAAAGGTATGTAAACTACATTTGATCCAAATTTATTTATTTTTTTCATTTTTTCGTGTTTAAGAATATTACTATTTTTAAAAATGTAAAATATATTGAATTTTTATATTTTAGGGTCAGTTATTTTTTTTAATTTTAATTAATATTCGAATTAATTTAATAGAGGGTATTTAAGTAATTACGCAAAATTAAGGGCTCAACAAGAGCCGAGAGTCTGACACGTCAGCAAAAACACTTTTCAAATATTGTTATATATAGATACAAGATACATATATATAGTGTCAACATTAACATAAACATAATGCTAACACCCACATAATGTAAACTTTCTTAAACACATAAAAAAATAGCTTCTACAAGAATTAATATAGAGATATGGAATATTCTAATGTTTGGGCTTCATTGGCTTCATTTCATAAATGAACTTTAACGGTCCATATTACTTGGTTATCTTGCTTATCACCAATATCAAACTTAGACATCACGAGGAGCGGCTTCGGAATCAACCTGCGATACATCAATGGACCGGGAAAACAGAGTAACCGAAGAACAGTCTAACGTTCTTAGCTTCAGTAACAAGTAAAGAACAAGTCCACACCCAAATCCTAAGGCGGCACTCGAGCGAGTCATGGACACAGCAGCGCAGACCAACATGATGAAGGAATCTTCTTTGGAGTTCATGTCTTTGGAAGCCATTGCCAGTTCGATCCCTGCGAATAGCAACAGAACCCCCAAAATTCCTGTGGAAGTCGAAACTAACACAATCGAGATTTGTCTAGGGTTTCAATTTAGGGATACGATTTGCGAGAATTCTCAAAGAACGACAGAATCAATTGATACCAAAGATGGTGTTCTTGATATTATTAAGAAAAAGATGACTTTGATCGTACAAGAGTTTGATCGTAAAAGAAAAAGGTGTTTGTGCTGTGAAAGCTTTGCGTAGTGTAAATTCTAGAGCGATATTGCTTGCCTTCTGCGAGAGCCTTGAATCTCTTTATATAGGGGTGATAAACCGCCTCTCCAGCGATATTCTCGGAAGATTTCCATTTATCTTGGAGTCGGCTCAGAATATCGCGGATTAGGATAGTTTCCTTATTTTTTGGGGGTTTTTGGAAGGTTTCCTGATTTGAGTTGATCTTTCGAGATTCTCCCCTATCATTTCCGGGTCTATCGGAAATGATCCTTCGGAAATGACGCTTTGCTTGGAAATGATACTTTGAAGATGAATATTTACCAAGTCTTTGCCTCGGGTGATGGTGAAAACTTCGCCTCGGAGAACTTGTGCAATCGGCTCGGGTATACAGGAGAGACTAGCTCGGGTACCCCGAGCTGTCTTGTTCGAGTACCCCGAGGCGATGGGCTCGGGCACTCCGAGGCGATTGGGCTTGGGTATCCCTAATGTCGTGTCCGGGTACCCCCGAGGCGATGGGCTCGGGTACTCCGAGGCGATTGGGCTCGGGTATCCCCAATGTCGTGTCCGGGTACCCTCGAGGCGATGGGCTCGGGCACTCCGAGGCGATTGGGTGGATAACCCGGGGTGGATGATGCGATATCCCGAGGTGATCTCTGTAAAACTCCTGAGGTGTTCTAAGTCTGGCTCGGTGCCAAAGGATGGAATCCGACCCCAACAGTTAGCCCCCCAGCTCGTTAGTTTGGAGAACCAAGCGTGACGAGCTTTATGACAATTAGGCCGAGCCGTTTACTTTGGACAGTTCGGTCCCTTTAAAGTTTTTGGCGATTCGAATTCCTCTGTCGTTTCATCTTCTCTTGGCGTGTGACGGTTGGGATTCCTTCTCGAGAAGTGGAAAGGTCCTTTCGCTGATTCCCGAGATTCGTGCGGATGCGAAGTATCCTACTCAATTCGTGCGTGCCCGACGCGCCTTAGACGCGGATACGATGTGTTTTATTTGGCTCGTTCGTACCCGACGCGCCCTAAATCTCTATAAATGTTAAGTCTCCGACTCATTTTTTCATTTCGCAACTGCAAAGGAAAATTTTCAAGGTTCGTTCTCTTCTCTCTCTGATCTTGAGTTCTTGCATTTTGTACTTTTTCCGTTATACTTCCGTCGTAGCGCCACCGTCATTAGATCTAGGTTGATTTCTCCGATCTGTCAAGCTTTGTTCCTCTGATCAACTTCTTCAATCTCCCGAGCCAAAAAATGTCTCTCTCTGATTCCAGTGATTCGCCCCGAGGCAACACTCATCTCCCTGTCTACAAGAGAAAGATGGTCTGGAGTTCTTCGAGCGACCCCGAGGCGGATACCACGGACCGTCAGATCGAGTTGTACCGTGGTAGTGATGCAGAGTCGGCTTCACAGGAAGAAGACCCGAGCCGTTTCATCGCTCGGGAAGACGCGATTGCAGATGTGGCTCGGGATCAGGATTTGCCTGATGATCCCGAAGCGATTTTGAATAGGAGGGGGATACATCCACCGACAGTTGGTGAAGCTGGAGTCTCATGCTGGCAAAATGCCCCCGAGGCGTCTCTACTTCCTATTAAGGCCGAGGAGGTTCATTATGACTCTGACGAGGCGGCCAGGTTGCTTCAAGCTAAAGTTCAAGCAGCCAAGGGTCAACAGAAGAGAAGACGAGCCAAGAAAGCTAGGAAACCCGATCCCCCGGGTTCCACCTTATGCACGGAGGACTCCCTTCGGGATCTCAAGGCCCGGTTCGGTTTTAGCGAGGGAATCGAGCTAAGACTTCCAACTCCGAATGAGCGAGCAGATGATCCGCCTGAGGGGTTTTTCACCCTTTACGAGGGGTTCTTCTACCATTGCTACCTTTGGCTTCCAATCCCGAGGCCGATTTTGGCGTTTCTGTGGTCGTACAAGATTGCTCTATCCCAGATAACGACCGAGGCTTGCGGCATCTAGTGGGGATTTTAGTCCGAAGTATTGAGACTGTCAATATTGTCGGTCTCAGCCACTTGAGGAATCTCCTAGAGATCCGGCGCATACCAGGCCCTGTTGAGAGATTTTACATATCTCCGAGGCCAAATAGGAGGGTTATCGGTGGTTTCCCGAGCAAGGATGAGAAGTACACCGATAACTTCTTTTACGTAGCCTTGAATGAGTATAGTGTCCACGAGGACTACTTAGGGAAAGTTGTTGGAAAGTGGCGAAAAATTGGTACTACGCCCGAAGCCGTATTTGCTGTTTTGTTTTGCTTTAACCTTTTCACTGACCGTTTTTCTTGTTCATGCAGATCGGAATCCGTCATTTCTCGTAGACGTTCCCGAAGGCTTTCTAGATCTCCACGACGAACTTATAGCTCGGAAGTGCGATTGGACGAAACACTTCTCCCAGGAAAGAATTGAGAGAGCCTTGCGTTTGCTGCACGGAGCTCCCTGCCAGTCTTCTTCGGAATCATCCGACCATCGTCTAGATCACCTCATTGAAATGCAAGGAGCCGCGCAGTCTTTGAGGGCGAAGAAAGCTGCCGAAAGAAAGGGTTTTAGAGACGACTTTCGGACCGCCAACTCCGCCTGAGGTTAACAATGATCCAGAGGTTGCCGATGGTACCGAGGCGACTGAGGAGGCTCGGGTCGCTGCAGATTCATCCAGACCCGAGGCCTCCAGTGACGTTCGGCCGGATGTAGAAGTTCCCGAGGTAGGGGCTTTAGCGGTCGTAGCTCTGAGTGCCGAGGCGAAGGCTAAGGCGAAATTGAAGAGGCCCCGAGGTGATAGCTCGGGAGGACGCAGAAAGGAGAAGAGGAGCCGTAGTGAGGCTCCCATCTACAAGGATAAGATAGCTTCGGCTAATCTTATCGCTTCTTGTTCAGGTCCGCCGCTTTCCGCTCCCGAGGCCTTGCTGGAGGCACAAAACTACCGTGAAACCGCTGCTGGATTTCTGAAGGTATCGATTCATTCCTTACGTGTTTTTCTATCGTTTCCATACTTGTTTGCTGATGATTCCCGTTCGATTTCAGGCCTTTAACTCGATGAATTCCATGGTTCGAGCCTACGATTCTGGAGCTCGGAAATCCGAGCTTGCTCGTGAAAAGTCGGAGATCTCGCGAGCCGAGGTTGAGGCTAGGATTTCTGAGGCGATTACGGCTAAACAGGAGGCCGAGGCATCGGCCAAGGCCGAGAAGGTGGAGCGGTTGAAGGCTTCGGAGGATAGCCTACGAACTCGGAGAAAGCTCGAGGCCAAGATCGCTCGCCCACATCGGTTATTTACCGAGGAGAAGGTTCTCCGGGAGAAGGAGATCATCAGGGAAAGGAAGGCAGCCAAGAGGGAGTTTGCCGAGAAGGTCAGGGCTATCGAGGCGAAGATGGACCAGTACGGGAAGGTATCCGCGCGCTATATGTACTTGGTGCAAGCGCAGGCAAATGCCGAGCTGATAGCCAAGCTGGAGGAAGGGAAAAAGGTCGAGGATGAGAAGGCAGAGGTCCTTCAATGGACGGCTGAATATGGGGATGCCGAGGAAGAGTACGTCCGTCTCGGAACCGAGCTGCGAGAGGACCTGAAGCTTCCACCGGTTTCTCCGGATTCTGTCGATGATAGCTTTGGGAACCGATCGATCGAAGGCACCGCGGCCGCAGTAGGTGTTACCGACCAGTCGGGTTCTAACCGAGATTCCGAGGCAGCTCAAGTTTCGCCGGTTAACCAAGATTCGATCTGATCTCGAGATGTCTTTTTATCCTTTCTTTTGCTCCCTTTTTTTTTTTTGTAAGACATGCCTGGACGGCTTTATCCACTGAATATTATGTTAAAGTACTTTTAAAATATTTCGAGCTGAATCCGATACCATTGTCAAATAACTGGGTTTATGACTTGCTTGTTGAGAAGTTAAAAGTTTCGCCTAATAATTTTAACTTCCGAGCCAAAAACGAAAAAGATAGTTTACCAGTGTTAAGTTAACTGGGTTTATGATTTGCTCGTTGAGAAGTTAAAAGTTTTGCCTAATAATTTTAACTTCCGAGCCAAAAACAAAAAAGATCGTTTACCAGTGTCAAGTTAACTAGGTTTATGATTTGCTCGTTGAGAAGTTAAATTCAAACGTTTTAACTTCCGAGCCGAAATATACGCCAATGTTAATGTTATTGGGTTTCGGTCATGTGAGACTAATCTTTATCGGTTGCGACCCGAGCTGATATAGTCGATTTCCAGTGCTTAGATGCGAACTGGGGTACCAGTGTCGAAGTTAACTGGGTTTTCTGAAGACAAATTTCTTTATGGCAAGATATCTCCCACCGAATTGTCTTGAATGCTTATATAGCGCGCTGTAACCGAAGCGGTGAAATGAGCTCTCTGTTCGTGGACATGGCCATCGTCCGAACGAACTGTTGGCGTTGTGGGTCGATAAGGAGACCGTAAAGGTTCCCGAGATGAATTTTGGGATAGATGTCGAGGTGGATAAAATTGAAAATCCGAAGGGTAAAAACTTAGAGAATTTGAAAAATTTAGTGGGAGTATATATGTATACGGACCCACTCCCCCCTTTTTTAATTAGGGGGGGTAGCTGAACTCGTCCGAGGACGAGCTGCCTACGTACCCTTTTCAGGGATCAAGCCACCCCGTAGTTCGAGTACATGCGTACCTTAGGTTTTTAGCGGTAATATTTCCTTAGATGCATTGCGTTCCAGGATCTAGGTACCGCTTTGCCATTCATGTTGATGAGTTCGTAGACGCCGGGACGGATTACCTTTGTGATCGTGTAAGGTCCCTCCCAATTCGCGCCGAGCTTTCCTGCGTTCTGCTCGGCGGTATTCTGGAAAACTTTGCGCAGTACGAGATCTCCTTCGTGGAAACGGCGATGCTTAACGTGAGAATTGTAGTACCGAGCCGTTGCATTCTGATAGTTCTGCATACGGATTAAAGCCATATCTCTTCTTTCGTCGATTAAGTCCAGCTCGTCCAGCATCATCTGAGTGTTGGAATTTTCCTGCTCGGGGAGAAAACGTCTTCTTAGTCCTGGGATCTCGGCTTCGGTGGGAATCACACACTCCGTGCCGTAGACAAGGGCGAAAGGCGTTTCTCCCGTGGCCCGCCGCAGCGTGGTTCTGTGCGACCATAGTACTCCTTCCAATTCGTCGGCCCAGCGGCCTTTCTTCGCGTCGAGGCGCTTTTTTATTCCGTCGAGAATCGTCTTATTTGCCGCTTCGGCTTGACCGTTTCCCTGAGGGTACCGAGGCGTAGACTTGCTGAGGCGAATTCCCCATTTCTCGCAGAATCCTTCGAACCGAGCCGAAATAAACTGCGATCCGTTATCTGTAATGATCTCGTAAGGTATCCCGTGGCGGCATATGATGTTCTTCCAGACGAAGCTCTCGACCTGCGCGTCTTTGATGCTGGCGTAGGAGTCTGCCTCGATCCATTTGGAGAAGTAGTCTGTCAGTACAAGGACGAGTTTCTTCTGCTTGGAATTGTATAGAGGTCCAATGATGTCCATGGACCATCGCATGAACGGATAAGGCGAAGTGATGGAAGAGAGGAGCTCGGCGGGTTGATGAATGGTTGGTGCGTGCCTCTGGCATTTGTCACACCGTTGAGAAAACTTCTCGCAGTCTTTGACCATTGTCGGCCAAAAATATCTGTGGCGTTTGATCTTTATAGCTATGGCTCTCCCGCCAGAATGGTTTCCGCAAGATCCGCCGTGTATTTCTTCCATGACCCTCCGAGCTTCATTTCCTTCGACACAGATAAGGAGGGGACCGGAAAATCGCTATTTAAAGAGTTCTCCGTCGATCAGAGTATACCGAGCCGCTTTTGCCTTAAGCTTCCGAGCTGCCCATTTTTCAGTAGGAACTTCTCCATCGGCTATGTAGCTTCGGATGGCTCCGATCCATTTGGCGTCGCTTCCGTATTCGGGCTCAGTTGCGTCCGTAGTTTGCTGGTTTAGCAGTTCGACGTCCATTTCTTCCGGTTCTACTGTCTCCCGAGCCGTTAGAACTTGGTCCTTGCTATTATCTTCGATGCTCGGTTTTTCGATGAACTCAACCAGTATGATTCTCTTCAGATTTGGGTCGGAGGTTGAAGCTAGAGCTGCTAAGGCATTGGCCGATGTGTTCTCACCTCGTGGGATTCTGGTTAGCTCGAACTCTCCGAACTGTTTCGCCAAGTCTTGCGTGAGAGCAAGATACGCTTCCATTCGTTCGTCGCGAGCCGCGTATTCTCCATTGAATTGATTAGCCACGAGCTGGGAGTCGCAAAAGGCTCGCAGCTTGTTGATCTTAAGTCCCCGAGCCAGCTTAAGTCCTGCTATCAACGCTTCATACTCAGCCACGTTGTTAGTCGCGTCGAAATTTAGCCGAAAGGATTGTTCAAGAATTTCACCCTCTGGCGATGCTAGGCGGATTCCGACGCCAGAGCCTTGTTTTGAAGATGAGCCGTCGACATGGAGGATCCAAACAGCGTTGGGTGACTCTTCTTGGGCGTTCTCTGTTGGTAGCTCGATGATAAAATCGGCCAGGACTTGAGATTTCGCGCATGTTTTTTTCCTGTATTCGATGTCATACTCGCTGAGTTCTACTGCCCACTTGGCCAGGCGTCCCGATTGGCTCGGACTATGCAGGATAGTTCGGAGTGATACGGGCGCCATGACGACAATTGAGTGAGACTGGAAGTATGGCCGTAGCTTCCGAGATGACATTACTACGGCGAGGGCGAGCTTTTCAGTTTGCGGGTAGCGCGTTTCCGCGTCGGTGAAAGTTTGCGAGACATAAAATATCGGCTTCTGCTCTCCTCTGTCTTCCCTGACTATGACTCCACTTATCGCCGTATCAGAGACTGCGATGTACAGAAATAATGGCTCGCCCGGGACTGGTTTCGCCAACACCGGTGGATTAGCCAAATACTTCTTCAGTTCCTGGAAAGCTTCTTCGCAGCGATCGGTCCATTCGAATTTCTTGTTCCCGCGCAGAGTATCGTAGAAAGCCAGGCATTTGTCAGTGGACCGCGAGATGAATCGGTTCAAGGCTGCGACTCTCCCGGTGAGACGTTGGACTTCGTGCTTGTTCTGTGGTGAGGGCATATTCAGTAGAGCTTCGATTTGCTTCGGGTTTGCCTCGATGCCTCGGTGAGTTACGAGATATCCCAAGAATTCTCCCGACTTTACCGCGAAATGACATTTTGCCGGGTTGATCTTCATGTTATGCTTGTTGAGCTAGCGAAAACAGTCGCGTAGATGGGCTATGTGATCGCTTTCTTCAAGGGATTTGACTAACATGTCGTCAATATAAACTTCCATCGTCTTCCCGAGCTGCTCCGAGAACATCCTGTTGACGAGCCGTTGATACGTTGCGCCAGCATTCTTGAGTCCGAAGGGCATGACTTTGTAACAGTAGATACCTCGGTCTGTGATGAATGCTGTCTTCTCGCGATCGTCGGGGTGCATGAGAATATGATTGTATCCTGCGAAAGCATCCATGAATGATAGCAACTTATTTCCCGCGGTTGCCTCCACTAAGCGATCAATATGTGGGAGTGGAAAACTGTCTTTAGGGCAAGCTTTGTTCAGATCGGTGAAATCGACGCAGACTCTCCACTTGTCGTTCTTCTTTTTAACCACGACAGGATTTGCTAACCAGTCCGGATATCTTGCTTCGGAGATCGAGCCGATCTTCAGGAGCTTTTCTACTTCGGCGTTCACGGCATCTGCACGATCCCGACCCAATTTTCTTCGCTTCTGCTTGATGGGCTTGAAAGATGGGTCAACATTCAGCTCGTGGCAGATTACGTCGATGCTTACCCCAGGTAGATCTTCAGCTGACCAGGCGAAGGTGTTGATGTTCTCTTTGAGGAATGAGATGAGCTCGGTCTTGATTTCCTCGGTTAAGTCGCTGCCAATTTCCACGCATCGTTCGGGCTGTTCGTCTTCTCCTCGCGCGCCTCCTCAATCTGTAATTGCTATAACTGTTTAGATATAGCCTTCTCTTCACTCCGGCCAAGTTTTGATTTCTTGTGATCGGTTTCAGCCTTCGCTTCAGTGACAGGGTTTCGGAGTTTGTGTGCTGCCATGAAACACATCCGAGAATTTTTCTGACTGCCCCAGATCGTTTTCACGCCATTGGGGGTCGGGAATTTGACACAGAGATGATACGTTGATGCGACAGCTCGCATTAGATTTAGCCATGGCGTCCCCATTATGACGTTGTAGATGGTAGGTTGGTCGGTGACCGAGAAGTTGACTATCTTTGTTACCCCGCCGGCTCGGACTGGTAATTGGATGGTTCCAAGCGTCATTAAAGTTTCTCCTGAAAACCCAAGGACTGGCCTCGAGGTCGGAGTTACCTGTGACATGTCGATGTTCATTTGTCGGAGCGTTTCGCGAAAGATTACGTCGATGGTGCTGCCGGTGTCAATTAATACTCGGTAAATATCATGGTCTCCTATCGTTAATGTGACGACGATTGGATCGTTATGAGGCATGTCGAGCCCGTTTGTCTCGCTTTCTTCGAATGTGATCACGTCGTTAGGTCGATCGAAGCATCTTGTCCAGTTGCTAGGCGTCTCGGCTCGGCGTTGATAAGCTTTGATTGCCGCTACGGTGTCAGGACAGTATGGCGATCCACCCATTATGGTAAGAACCTTCTGCCGCGTACCATCTCGGTCTTCATCTTCAGACCCCCGGGTTCTTTTCTGAGACTCCTGGTTCCTTGGTTCGGGGTCTCTTCCCGGGTTGGTCTGCTCGGGCTCTGGCTCTGGCTCGAGATCCTTAAGAGTGACATTCGTCCCGAGCTCTCCAGCTAGGAATTTGGTTGCTAACTTAGCTCCGAGGCTTCGCCATCTCGAGGTATGGTGGCCGAAAATTTTGTGGTGTTCGCAATATTCTTGATCATTGCTCGGTGGCTGATCCCTTGTCCAGGTGAAGGACTCTCTTCCTCGCCCACGGCCTCGGCCTCTACCGCGGCCACGGCCTCGGGGCGTGTCAATCTGGTAGTTATGGTATCCTGAGAAATTGTGCCCTTCGTGATGCGTATACGTACCGCTCTCACGTGTCTTCTTCTGGACCGGAGGTGTCGCTTGGGCTTTCTCGGTTTTCTCGGCTCGGGGCGCCTGTTTCGTTGGCTCATGCCTCTTTGCTAGCAGCGCCATCTCTTCTTCGTGGGCGACGAAATCCGAGGCTCGATGCAGCGCGTCGCGAATTGTTGTCGGTTTAGACAGGTTCAACTCTTTCCTGAATTCTGACTTGTACCAGAGAGCTTTCTTTAAAGCCGAAAGAGCGGCTACATCTGTAATTCCTTTGACCTTGGCTAGCGTCGATTTGAAGGTTGTGAGGAAATCTCTTAACGGCTCGGTGGGCTGTTGAGACAGGGACCACAGATCCGTGTCGGAGGTTCCGGAGTCGATGAGCACGGAGTATTGCTTGAGGAACAGTGTCGACAGCTCGTCGAAACTGTCAATCGAGTTTCATTCCAATCTTGAAAACCACTCTAATGCGGGTCCTTTGAGGTGTTCCACGAACAGTAAGCATAGACCTGCATCCTTTTCCCCGGGCTTGAACCTGGCTCGGGCCACAGATATCACGAACGATTTAATGTGGCACTTCGGGTCGGTTGATCCGTTGTAAGAGTCGATTTTGAACTTTCCCAGATTGGACATCGTCGTTTCGGAAATTCTTTTGGTGAAAGGCATATTCCGAGATTCTTCCAAAATTCGGTCGATGTTCGGTGCGGAGGATGAAACGCTATATATCTGGGTTTTGACGAGCTTCATATCAGCTTCCGCCTTGGCTAGGGAGGCTCGGATCTTGCTTAGCTCGTCTTCTCTTTCGGATTCTTCGGCCCACCTTATGTTTTCCTCAGTTTCTTCGTCATCAGTAAGGTCCGTTCGCACGGCGGAGTTAGCTCCGGCTCGGGTGCGCTCGTCTTGTAAATCATCTGGCTCGTCCGTCACGTCCACTGCGTCTGGCTCGGTGGGATCATCTTGGTTCTCGCGTCTGGCAGGGTCGGCTCGGGTTGCGACTCTGGTGTTGTCGGTTGGTGTCGCAAACGTGAGTCTTGTTGGGTTGATGCCAGGCAAGTCCCTCCGAGCTCGTGGCGGCCGAGTCTGGAAACGCGTGGTTTTTTGTTGCCCACGTGTTGCGATTTTGTCGACTCGCTGCGCCAAGGTTTTGTTAGCTTTCTCTTGGTCGTCAGCTTTCTTCTGGAATTTAACCATCAGGTCTTTCAGTTCGGCTAGAGTCGCTATGATCGTCGGATCGGCTTGAGGATTCTGAGGGTTCGGAGGGTTCGGGGTCCCTCCTCCAGCTGGTGGTGTCTGACGACCGTCTTCGTTCATCGTCCTTTTCGGTAATCGAGTTCTGCGTCTTAGGGTAAGAGAATTCTAAAGTATCCCCACAGACGGCGCCAAACTGTGGAAGTCGAAACTAACACAATCAAGATTTGTCTAGGGTTTCAATTTAGGGATACGATTTGCGAGAATTCTCAAAGAACGACAGAATCAATTGATACCAAAGATGGTGTTCTTGATATTATTAAGAAAAAGATGACTTTGATCGTACAAGAGTTTGATCGTAAAAGAAAAAGGTGTTTGTGCTGTGAAAGCTTTGCGTAGTGTAAATTCTAGAGCGATATTGCTTGCCTTCTGCGAGAGCCTTGAATCTCTTTATATAGGGGTGATAAACCGCCTCTCCAGCGATATTCTCGGAAGATTTCCATTTATCTTGGAGTCGGCTCAGAATATCGCGGATTAGGATAGTTTCCTTATTTTTTGGGGGTTTTCGGAAGGTTTCCTGATTTGAGTTGATCTTTCGAGATTCTCCCCTATCATTTCCGGGTCTATCGGAAATGACGCTTTGCTTGGAAATGATACTTTGAAGATGAATATTTACCAAGTCTTTGCCTCGGGTGATGGTGAAAACTTCGCCTCGGAGAACTTGTGCAATCGGCTCGGGTATATAGGAGAGACTAGCTCGGGTACCCCGAGCTGTCTTGTTCGAGTACCCCGAGGCGATGGGCTCGGGCACTCCGAGGCGATTGGGCTCGGGTATCCCTAATGTCGTGTCCGGGTACCCCCGAGGCGATGGGTTCGGGCACTCCGAGGCGATTGGGCTCGGGTATCCCCAATGTCGTGTCCGGGTACCCGCGAGGCGATGGGCTCGGGCACTCCGAGGCGATTGGGTGGATAACCCGGGGTGGATGATGCGATATCCCGAGGTGATCTCTGTAAAACTCCCGAGGTGTTCTAAGTCTGGCTCGGTGCCAAAGGATGGAATCCGACCCCAACAATTCCAATCGGAAACTGGCTCAGAATCCTTACAAAAGAGTTTCCAAACACCAAACCCACAATGAGTTTCCCGATCCCGAGAAAGATAACCACTACAAGAAAACATAGCAATTTCCGACGAACATTTCCGACGAAATATTTAGTCGGAATTATTCCGACGGATTTCCGGGGAATTTCCGACAAACTTCCAAGAAAATAATATTTCGTCGGAAATTTGTTGGAAACATAAAAACTTTTCCGACGATTAAAAATTCGTCGGAAATATTTGTCGGAAACCATGGAAAATTCCGACAATCCAATGTCATCGGAAACTGCTCGGAAACTTGTCGGAAAATTTGTCGGAAACAACGAGGTAAACACGTGATTATTCACTGCACATGTTCCGACGTAATCCCGACAACTTGATCGAAAAAATTAGTCGGAAAAGTTGTCGGAACATGGAAAATTCTGACAATCCAATGTCATCGGAAACTGCGACAAAATGTCGTCGGGAAGATCTGTCGGAAATTCGTCGGAAATATTTAAAGTAACCAGTTTACATGTTCCGACGTAATCGACAATTTTCCGACGACATTTTTGTCGGAAATTCGTCGGAAATTTTAAAGGTAACCACTTTAGATTTTCCGACGAATTTCCGACAAACCTTTCCGACGACATTTTGTCGGAAGTTCGTCGGAAATATTAAAGGTAACCACTTTAGAATTTCCGACGAATTTCCGACAAAATGTTAGTCGGAAAAGTTTTATATATATACTAGACAACGAAAGAATCATAGACACAAGAAAAAAATTGAAAAAAAAAAACAGAAACACAAGAAAATCTTGGAAAAAAAAATGTCTTCTCATAATATTTATAAAATTAGAGAGTGGATGTATAATCGATTAGATGATGAGACCGGAGCTATGAGGCAGGAGTACAAGGAAGGTTTAATGGAATTCATGCAGTTTGCATCTAATCAAGAAATGACGCGTATCGAAGGTATTATGGCATGTCCTTGTGTCAAATGTTGTAATGATCATTTTCTTGCAAAAGACATTGTTTGGAATCATTTATATTGGGGAGGTTTTACACCAGGATATTATATATGGTTTTCTCACGGGGAGGATTTTAGATCGGGTCCTAGTAGTAGTCGTGAAAGAAGAGATGAAAACGTTATAATTAGCGATTAGCATATTCACCAGGAAGAAGATAATGTAATTGGTAGTGGTGAATTTCATGATAACGTAGAAAATACTAATGTTGCGGAGGAACCCAACTTAGAAACACAGGGATTTTTCGATATGTTAGATGCTGCAAATCATCCGATATATGCAGGATGCAGAGAGGGTCATTCTCCTTTATCCGCCGCAACACGTATGATGAACATCAAAACAGACTACAATTTAAGTGAAGATTGCGTTGATGCGTGGGCTGATTTTATCCACGATTATCTACCGGAAGATAATTTATCGCCAGTTTCATACAACGCAATCCAAAAATTGGTATCTGGGCTAGGTTTACCATTCCAAATGATTGACGTGTGTAGAGAAAATTGTATGATTTTTTGGGGAGATAATGTAAATATGTCTCAATGTCGTTTCTGTGGTGCTGAAAGGTTTCAGGTTACTAGTGGGCGAAACAAAATACCATATAAGCGTATGTGGTATTTGCCCTTGGCTGATAGGTTGAAGAGGTTGTATCGGTCAGATCGGACAGCGGAGGGTATGCGATGGCACGCTGAACATGAATTCACCGGGGAGATTTCACATCCATCGGATGCATCGGCCTGGAAACATTTTTGTTCTACATATCCAGTCTTTGCTAATGAACCAAGGAATGTCTATCTTGGTTTATGCACGGATGGATTCAATCCATTTGGAAAGTCAGGTAGAAAATATTCTTTGTGGCCAGTAATAGTCACCCCTTACAATCTCCCACCTTCCCTTTGCATGAAAAGAGAATTTCTTTTCTTAACCATTTTGATTCCTGGTCCAAACCACCCTCGTCGTTCACTTGATGTGTTCCTACAGCCGCTTATAGAAGAGTTAAAAATGTTATGGTACCAAGGGGTTTGGGTATATGATGTCTCCACAAAGACAAATTTTAACATGCGTGCTGTATTGATGTGGACTATTAGTGACTTTCCCGCATATGGCATGTTATCGGGTTAGACAACTCATGGAAGACTGTCGTGTCCATATTGTCAAGATAATACAGATGCCTTCCAACTAAGACATGGCCGGAAATCAAGTTGGTTTGATTGTCATCGTCGTTTTCTAAGACGAAATCATCCATATCGTCGTAGTAAGACGTTGTTCCGCAAGAACAAGAGTATCCGTGATCCACCGCCACCTGAGTATGATGGTGATTATATATTGAATTAATTTCGTGATTTTGATGTTGACTGTACATCATCGGTAGGCGGTAATGGCCATGTCCGAATTGATGGATATGGAGAACATCATAATTGGCATAAAAAAAGTATCTTCTGGGAGTTACCGTACTGGACAAATCATCTACTCCGCCACTGTCTTGACGTTATGCATATTGAGAAGAATTTCTTTGACAATATAATTAACACCATTTTAAATGTCGCGGGTAAGACTAAAGATAATATCAAATCCAGAATGGATTTACCCGATATATGTGCGCGCGAGGATCTCCATTTGCTTGCAGACGGAGTAGGTCCTATTCCTATATGGAGATTAGATGCAAGCAAGAAGACCAAGTTTTTTCAGTGGATAATTGATGATGTTAAATTTCCTGATGGCTATGCATCAAATCTATCATATTGTGTTGATGATCACAGTGGTAGATTAGCTGGGATGAAAAGTCATGACTGTCACGTCTTCATGCAGCGTTTACTACCATTTGCGTTTACACAACTCCTACCAAATGTTGTCCATGAAGCAATTGCAGGTACAAACAACTTATCTTTCAATTATTTTAATATGTTATTTTTTATGTATATATTCTTTTTTTGTTTACAGTTATTAATTAAATTGCAGGGATAGGTGCATTTTTTAGAGATTTGTGTTCAAGATCTCTAACAGTCGAAGGACTACATACACTTGAAGATAATATCCCGATTATCATTTGCAATTTGGAGAAATTATTTCCCCCATCATTCTTTGATGTCATGGAGCACTTGCCTATCCATCTACCTCGTGAAGCAGCACTAGGCGGTCCAGTTCAGTACCGGTGGATGTATCCTTTTGAGCGTTTTATGTTCCATTTGAAGAAAAAAGTTAAAAATCTTAGCAAAGTTGAGGGATCAATAGTAGCTCAAAGCATAAACGAGGAGACTTCTCATTTTTCGGCCTACTATTTTGCTCCAAATGTCCAAACAAAAGCAAGAAAACCAGGTAGGTACGATGATGGGGGTGTGCGGCCTTTTTACCATACATCTGTCCCAGATATCTTTTCTCAAATCGGGAGACTGAGTGGGAAGAAAAAAGAAGTATGGTTTACAGATCAAGAATTTAATCACATTCATACTTACATCCTCCGGAATTGTGACGATGTCATACCATTCGAGAAGTAAGAAACAAAATTCATACTCTTCAAGTGTGACTGGTATGATCCTAGAGTTGGAAGAGGTGTTAGACTTACAAAGTATGGTGTCACAGAGATCAACTCGACTAAGCAGTTAAGAAAGTACGATCCGTTTATACTTGCATCTCAGGCAGCACAGGTTTGCTACATACCATATCCACAAGTAGGTGTTCGACAATATCCATGGATTACGGCTCATCAAATAAATCCAAGAAGCAGAGTTGATGGGGTGAAAGAAAAGGAACCGCTACAACAAATTGCAGTAAACGAAATTACGCAAGTAGATCAATCTGTCGGTGACATTCCCCTCGTTGATATTGAGAACATAGAACTCGAACAGATATGGGAAAATGCGGAAGACGAAGAGGATGGAGAAGAGTTTGAAGATCAAAATGATTCTGCTAGTTCAGATTATTCTTCCGATTCTGAGTAAATCAAATATATCGTCTTTAGTTTTATATATATATTTTATAAAATCTGTTTAAATGCTTTTAAATTTATCATATTATATGCATTATAATTTATTTGTTAAAAAAATCTGTTTCTATTTTATAATAATTAAACCATTCTAATATTTTATTTTATTCATACTTTCATCGGAACTGTCGTATGAAACGTTTGAGATTAAATTTGTACCGCTTAAATATATCTTGATACAAAACAGGGTATATTTAATTAAAGAAATACTTGACACAAAATAATTAAAATTATTTAAATTAATATACCCTGGTTCCGACGAATTTTCCGACGACATTATTTTCTCCATCGGAAAATCGTCGGAATTAGGCTATATTGAATTAATTTATTTTTTTTACTTTTCTTTCAGAAATACTGAAGCGGGAACATTTACGAGACTCGGGAGATTTAATGTCCAATTTCCGACAAATATGGTCGTCGGAAATTCCGTCGGAGATTGGGTCTTAAATTTATTGCCGTTTACTTTTCCCGGGCGTTAGAGAAGTTAATGTAACCAATTTCCGACGAATTTTCCGACGAAATTTAAAAATTTGTCGGAACATTTGTCGGAAAATGTTCCCGCAAGATTTAATTTCCGACGAATTTTTCGACGAAATTTAAAAATTTCGTCGGAAACTTCGTCGGAAATTGGCTCACAGATTTCTCACACTTCTCACACTTCTCACTTCAAACGTGATTAAGTTCTCACACTTCTCACATCTTACATCTCACATCTTCTCACACTTCTCACATCTTAAGGTAAGATGTTAAGTTTTATTTTCTTCATAATTTTGTTTATAAAATTCAAAAGACTAATTATAAATTTTTTATTTGATTAAGGAGATGGATAATGGATCGTGGAGTGGATATATGGCGTATTGTAATGAACGTGGGTTTGCTCCGGATTTGAATCTTGGTTCCGAAACCCAACCACCGGATGATTTTCCCATGGAGGACACGGAAGTTCCGGAGACGGAACCATTGGCGATGCCTACACGGAATGATGATGCAAATCCACTCGATTCTATGACGCTAGACCAATTACTCCGTGCTCCGGGTCGAGATAAATTGAAAAAGATCGACCCAAGCCGTATGAACGGAACAACTTGGTAAGAAATTGTATTATTTAATTTATAGTTTTACGTAGATAATCTCAATTAAATAATTTGGTAATTATAGGTATAGATTCGATAAAGGATTCACAAAGATTATCAAGAAAATCATGGAGAGCGATTTCTCCGAGCCCGCTCCGAATATTACGTCGGTCTCCGGAGACACAAAGAAATGTTGGTTTAAGGCATTTGCGGTTAGTTTATTTAAATAAAATTTATGCTTTATTTACTTTGTTTATAATTTTAGCTAAAAAAATTAAATTTTAAAATTTGACAACACTAAAAATATATATATTTTAAATTTTTTAACATTGTAGCAAAACTTTAATTGGGATTATGGTCTTACGGGCGAAGTACAAGAAAAATTTGAGGAGATATGTGGGGTACGTTTATTGGATTATGTTTATGGATGGAAAAAGAAATGGCTTAACGGGAAAGAAAAGCCAAAATGGATGCGAGAAAACGTTTGGCAAGGGCTTATTGCATATTGGTTACAAGAGCAAAATAAGTCCCGTAGTGAAACTAATTCTCAAAATCGCAAGAGTGAACGCGGAGGCTATGGCATGGCTAAACATACTTGTGGATCAATGCCATATGTCCGGAAAAAGGAAAAAATGGTAAATAAAAATTTAAATTTTTTACATTTCAATTTGCATTATAATAAATTTTATTGTAAATTTTTAACTAATAAATATTTTAAATGCAAGCGTAATCCCGAAACCGGTGAGTATCCCGATATGGTGACATTCATGGAGGAGACTCACAAACGGAAATCGGACGGGACATTTGTTGATAAAAAAGCTGAGGCAATAGCTCGTCGATGTCGGGAGATGGAGAAAGAGAAACTCACACAAATGAGTCAACATTCGGACACGCCTGATGATTATCAACTCACCCAAGCAGAAAAAAACGATATTTTCCGATCGGTAAGTAATAGTAATTAAAATATTATAATTTAGATAATATGTTTTATTTCCTAACAACATTTTCATTATAATAGCAAGTTGAAGTTAAAAAAGGACGTAGATTTGGATTCGGTTCCATTCCGTTTGACGAAGACATGGGCGGAAGTTCGTCATATTCACATGCACACGTGAATTGTCAAGAAAACGTAGCCGAAATCATCGAGTTGAAGACTCAATTAAAAGATTGTAAGTTTTGGATGGATATGATGGCCCGTCTTCATCCCGACATCGTTCCGCCTTCTCGCCAAGATCAACCCGGAAATCAAAATGAAACAAATAACGTTGACACTCTATTTGATAATATATAATATTCGCGTTTGTAATAATTTTTAGTTGTTTAAGAACTTATTAATGTTTAATTATGTTTTTTATATTATGTGGTGAATTTTATTTTTTTTAATTATGTTTTTATATAATATTTGTGTTTGTTTTATTGAATTATTACAATTAAATTAAATTAATATTATTTAATTTAATTAATTATATTAATTAACAATAAAATATAAATATATATATTTTTTAATAAAATATAATATTTTGTCGGAAATTCATCGGAAAATAATAAAAAATACGATTTGTCGGAAATTCGTCGGAAACTATTAAATCTATTATTATATTATATTTTGTCGGAAATTCGTCGGAAACATCCATTCGTCGGAAATTCGTCGGAACGTTCCGACGAATTTCCGACGATTTGTGGTCGGAAAATCGTCGGAATCGTACTCGATCTTGCGGCGTCGTTTGTAGGAATCTCCTCGGAATGGCGTCGGAATATGCCGTCGGGATATCGTCGGCAATTTTCCGTCGCTATTCCGACGGACATTTCCGACACCTTTCCGACGGGCTTTCGACGAATATTTCCGACGATTTTCCAACAAATATTTCCGACGAATTTTCCGACAACTCATCTCGACAGAAATTGCCGACGAATTTCCGACGAATATTGTTTTCCGACCAGAGAATTCCGACAAACTTGGTGTAGTCGGAAATTCGTCGGAAACATCCATTTCCGACGAATTTCCGACTATTTGGTTTGTCGGAATTTGCTATGTTTTCTTGTAGTGAACCGACAATCCACTCCTTGCCCCGAACCGGTACTGCCCAGCTAACCCGCCAGCACCGTGACAGACAGGCATAGCGCCAAACCAGCACCCGATTAAGTTCATCACCCCAACGCTGATGGACACAGTAGTCGCGGAGAGTTCCTTGTCGAACAAGTCGTTGGATAGTTTGCAAACGGCGATCACTGAGTTCAATACAGAGAGTGGAATCTGAGGAATCGCCGCCCTCACAAACCCGATTTTCCAATCATCCCAAGTGATTCTCAGAATATGGAACTTTGACGGACCGAATTTAAGGTCTTTGAAAATGGACGGATCGCGTATGAAACAGAGCACCATCCCAATTACGAACACGACTAGAGCAGATGGAATCGAAGACAGAAGACGCAGTCGTCTCCTCCGGCGAGACTGGCTTTGGTTGCTGGAAGTCTCGGCAAAATCTTCATCTTCATCTTCGGCGGCGTCTCTGTCGTTGCCAGAGCCCGTGGACAAAATGATGAAGAGCAGAGCAGCTAGAGCCAAGATAAGGCCGTCGAGGCCAAGCCAAGTACGAGGAGAAGAAGAGGGTTTGAGAGTGGCAGTGTCGTAATTAAACCTGACGTATTTGATGGCGGTGAAGGCGAACTGAAGACCCTGAGAAAGCTGGACGCCGCGTACGACTGGGAGAGGTATGAGGTTGTAGAGGAAAGACATGGCTCCGGTGGCGCCAAGGAGAAGGAGCGTGGCGGCAGTGGATGCTCCAGCGGCGGCAATCTGAGAAGGAGTTAGGTGTGGGGATTCGGAGACAGCGACGGCGGCGATAGATTTCATGGGCTGGACGGGCATAGGGATGTCAAAGAGGAGACCCGTGGCGATGTTGTAGAAACCCGTGAAGATGAGAGTGGTGGACAGATCAAGATTGGAGACTAGAGTTAGTGTAAGAACGATGGGGATGAAAGTGCCCAGATCACCGACAGCGCCGGAGAGTTCAGAAGAAAGAGGGTTTTTGAGGCGGAGACGACGGCGGAGCCACCCGCATCGGCCACGATCATTGGGTAGCAGAGGAGAGGTTGTTGTCTCCATGATTGGATCTAAAGAGAAATCTCTCTCTCTCTCTCTGTTGACAATTCTATTTTATAAAGATAAGAAAAGGATTGGGAATCCCCGGAGAAGTCGGATAAAAGACGGCTTTTCAGACACTCGACGAGTCCAATGTTTTAACGACGTGCAAATTTCCCGGGACCATGTGACAAGTTGTTTCAACGGTTGTTGGTTCAACTACCTGCCGTTTTTTTGGGTTGTTGGTTCAACTATCTGCCGTTTTTTTGGGTTGTTGGTTCAACTACCTGCCGTTTTTTTTTCGGGCAAACGCTTTCCTTTTGTCAAA
The DNA here is from genome assembly GCF_000004255.2 of Arabidopsis lyrata subsp. lyrata. Lineage (NCBI taxonomy): Eukaryota > Viridiplantae > Streptophyta > Magnoliopsida > Brassicales > Brassicaceae > Arabidopsis > Arabidopsis lyrata. Next base: position 23,695,826 of record NW_003302549.1, on the reverse strand, counting down.
AGCTTCTTGCTGATACTGTTTGATGAATGCGTCACAAGTATTTAAAATGCGTATTGTGTATGCAACTATGATGAATGACCTCGTCTATTGTTTCACTTTCTAGTCATTTGATGTCCACTTGCTGATTGTTAAGCTTATGTTGTGACCAAAAAGAAATGCAGTCGAACATTACAAGATTGAAAACTATCAAAGATCGTTTCATACTTTAGGGAATCCGAATGAACATTATCATTCAAACAGAGCTTTTTGGGTTGTTCATAAAGCAATACTCAATGCGATTCAAAATCACATGTCAAAGAGTTTTGAGTCAGCCTTTTACCTCTTCGCTTGTCAGAATCATGTTCTTATGTGCTCGCAGCCAAAGAGAATCATCATCGCTATGTAATAATAGTATTTGCATTCTTTTGTGCTCCAAGCCGTTTCATCCTACAAAACATAGGATTCAGAAGGAAAAACTGAGATGCAAAACCCATGTACCAAATAGCATCGATCCAAGTACAAAACCCATGAACTAGTTCTATGCAAAGAAGTTTGATTAATTGTAACACTGAAACATTCAAAAGTATTTACTTTCCAGTGAAGTATCAAATACTCATACCGCAAAACCTCTAAATAGTTTCATGTTATACTGTTAGTCTGTGGATAGATGATTTAGGTTATATATAGATGTGATTTGAGATTAATCAGGCAGTTTTATAACCTCTAAATAGTTTCATGGCATGCTATATAAATTCCTTGAGCTTAAGAGAGAAATAAAATGATTCACCTTATGGAAGAGATGTATTTCTCTATCTCTGGTTTTTGCTCAGAGTTGAAGGAAAACCATTTTTCATGAGGACATACTTCATTCCAGCTTCCTAAATCTGCATACAAACAAAGGAAAGAGATTATAATTACTATACTCTTGTGAAAACAAACGAAGAGTTCGTAAGATATTTCACACCTTGAAGCAAAATGTTTGGCTCATCATTGTAAGACTTCAATCTCCAGAAGATAAGACCATTGTCATCCAATTCGACTGGGTTGGTTCTAACAGCATCATCACTTCCTTGACTCTCTGCAAACACGATACAACACTTAAGAAGCCTCTAATCATGATCATGGAACCATAAAGAATCAAAGGAGTCTAGATTCATACTTTTAGATAGCATGTCTATTGCGTTTTGCATTTCAGAATAAACTTCTTTAGTTTCAGCATTTATTCGCGATACAATTGCATCACGTTCTGTTATCAACAATGGAATTCCGTTTTTCTCTTTTACGGCTTGAGCCAACTCATCTTGCAATTTATGCTTTAGTTGTTTCTCCTACAACAGAAAGGTTTTAGAATGAATTAAGTGTTGTCGAAGTTAAATTGTAAAGACTTGGTAGAGTTTAGAGTTACCTTATCTTTTGCTGCAATGATCTTTTCTTTTGCTTCCTTTTTCCTTTCAACAGATTCAATATTTTGGCTATCAATGCAATTTCTCATCACCCTGGAAATTTTTACCAAAATATGTAAACCCTCAAGCACCATAAATCAAAGAGAATAGTTGTTTCAATACAACTATTACTTACGATGTGCCAAGCGTTTCATCGCATAGGAAATTCAAAAGCTTAAGCCTTTTTGATGAATTCAACTTCTCATACTGAGAAAGGCCTTTTTCAAACATTTCAGGAGGGAAATCATCTAGCTTAACTTCTGATTCCGAAAGACATTCTCCAATTGTAGTGAACCAACTAGCATCAGTTGCACTCAGGAAAACCGATCTATATTATTTTAAAAATGGAAATGAATCAGACATGCATCATCAGAGAGGGAAGCTAATAGAAAACTTATATACTTACGTTTCTCCTTTATCCTCTAATATCACAGTAAGTAGTTGGATTATCATCTGGGTGAGAGTGGAATATTGTTGTCTTCTTTTGCTTCTCCCGGATAACATTTCACGTATAACACATTCAGCTTGTCCTTTCCTCAAATCAAGTGCCTATCATATACAATCAAATGAAAAAGGTAAGGAGCCGTCAGTAAGCCTCTCAAATATTTGATCAATTATCAAACTGTGCTTAGGGATAGAGGATACCTTCCCAAAAGCTGAACAAAACTCCAAAAACTGAAATACATTTCCAGCATCTTCAGGAGCCAAGTCAATGCCAGAAACAGTAATTGAGCTATTGCCCTGAGGTAGTTTAACCTCATCTTCCTCTTTCTTTTTGAGAGCAGGTTTGATTCTTTTGGTTTTATCTGCTACGTTGTTTTCCTTGATATCTTTAGCAGTAGTCTCTGCATCACAAAACATTCATGTGTTAGTCTCTTTTCAACGGTAGTTTTAGCATTCTCAAGGGCACATTTAAGATCAAATCCTCTCACTCTTCTTTTTTCCTTCTGCCAATACTTTCTTGGTAACTTCTGTTGCATGAACAGAATCAGAAATCTTGATCTTACCCGCTATGTTGTTTTCCTTGATATCTTTAGTAGTACTCTCTGCATCACAAAACATTCATGTTAGGTCTTTTTTCAACAATAGTACTCGCATTATCGGGAAAATTAAAGCTCAAAATCCTCTCACTCTTCTTTTTTCCTTCCACCAATACTTTCTTGGTAACTTCTGTCGGATGAACGGAATCAGAAATCTTGATCTTTTTTGAACTGCTCTTTTTCACCACAGCATTCTCATCGCTACAGCCGTTGTTTAAATCCTTAAGCTCTTCCCGTTTAGTTTTTCTCGATTTTTTAATACTAACATGTTTTTGTTCAATAGAATTCTCCTGGTCAAGTTTCAGTGGTAAAGCTACAACACCACCTTCCTGCAAACACTACCATATAAATCAAAAAAGACAAAATATAAGACTCAAAGTTAAGATACATAATACAAGGATCATGCGCACATACCGGTTTCACCTTCTTTGTATAAAAATATTTGTCAGAACCACTAGTTTTAAGAAGCTCGGATACAGAAGAGAACCCAGTTTTTTTTGCAGTGTGTACTAATATCCCGGTAGGCTTTTGGCCTCGTTTCTTCCTATAAATAGAAAACAGATACACAAAATTAGCTCTAAAAATACCAAAAACCTTGCAAATTCAATGTAATAACAGATGATTTTGAATTACATGCAATAGCTACAATTGCAGTTTCCTCTACACTTAGGACAAATCCAATCTTTCTTCAACGCAACCTCTTCTGCATTCTCTCCATACCTATAACATCGAACCAGAATCAATACCTCAATCACCAGAGCTTATACATTTCTCTATAAACACAAATCTCAAAACATCAAATCAAACCTGTTCAATATGCACTTGGTACATAACTTAATCGGACATGTTTTGTCTTTCTTCTTAGTCACGCAGGATCCAACAAGATCCGTTCTCTTTTGTCGACACTACAAACACAAATACCATTGATTCAAACATTAACTCTAACATCATAAACATTAATTCAATACCATAATAGATCTCTTTCTAAAGGCAACCATGAACACACCAAATTAGATCAATATGGTTAACAATTTTGTCAAAGTTAAGTAAAACCCAGAATTTGACGAGTGCCCAAGTTTCAATTTCAGCTTAATTTCAAAACCCTAAAGAAAAAAAATGCGTAAATTCGAAAACTTTCAAGTTTTGAAATTCTCAGTATTGAACCAATAAATCAAGCGCTTACTCGAATTCGTAAAAATCAAATTCAAGTTCTAATTATAAGTACACAAAATCGGATCAATTACACCGTAATTTCAAATCCCAATTCGATAAAATTCTCACCTGGTGACAAGTCTTTCCATTACTGGAATCTTCGATCCTTGATTCACCACCGCCAGGATTTGGTGTTTGTTGTTGGGTCTGATTCTTGCTCACCACCGCCATAACCAAAATTGATTTGATTCGCAAAAATGAGTTTATGGGTATATGAGTTTTGTTTATCACTGGACTCGAGTTTTATGCTTCTTCTTTGGAAGGAGTGAGAGATTTCGAAAGAAGAGAGAAAATCCAAAAGTTTTTGATTTGGTTTTTCCCTCGCTACCGAAAATTTTGGGCGGGCGAGGATTTCGATTTTTACGTTTTTTTTTCAGGTTTTTCGTATATTCTTATGGATGTAGAAGTTCTTTTCCTTAAATACAGTAAAATCGGCAAATTACAATCCTCTAATCAAATCGGTATCTATTAGGTTATTTTCGGCCGATGCAACGTTTTATTTTTTTCCAATTAGTAACTAATAGGTTATTTTCGCCCGATATATAATGGATAGAGAGTTTTGGAACGTGAACAATATGGTTTTAACCACTTTTTTTTGGTAAAAATATTCATCCGAATGACGGAATGTTAGGCGATAAAATCGTCGTCTTGAGCTCACTTGAATGAGAATTGGAAGTCCAAAATGGTTAGTTTGCATATACTTGAAATTAGGGTCATTAACGGTTGATAGAGTGATCCGGTAGGCGAAGAGTTTGTTTGCAACTCATGGCTCGATCGATAGGTTTTGGGTCAGATATGTCTTAATTTCTTCGATTACTTCATATATATGCCATAATAGAACCCGACCACCGCTTATAAGACGACGTCAAGAAAGCCAACTCTCAGGCAAGAGTGCATGTAGATTTTAACTTCTTCGAAAGTGGAGATGGAATTAATATATTGACAGTTCAGTTTGAGGAGAATGTTCAAAAGCGATAAGAAAACATGTCTTTTTAGAGAAGCTCTACCAACCGCGCACGGCTTAGTTTGTCCCAACTTAGTGGGAAAAAATAGGTAAAAAAACCCCACATTTCTTAAAAACATATTAAAAACCCTCAACTTTTTTGTGGTTTTTTAAACCCTCACCTTTTCATAAATGATAAAATAAACCATATTATTAATAAACTCGATTTAAATTCAAACAAATAGTTACATTAAAACATAAATAAATATAAATAATTTTATTTAGGAATTTTCTTCTAAAATTTTTGTTTACAATCTTTTGCTAAATTGAAAACTTTTAAGTATGATGTAGAAAATTTAATTAATGAAGTTGTATTCGGTTGTATTACGAAAATTCATCAACGTGAAACCAAACAGATTTTGTGACGAATGATATATAAATTCTTATACCGAACAGAATATGAGTTTATGTTAATAAAGGTGTATTCGGTTCTATCACACAAATATACTAATGTGAGACTAAACCAAATTTTATAATACTACGAAAGTACATAAATTTCCGCATCAAAATCTTTTCGTTGGACGAACTAAATAAGATATACTAACAGTTAATATTTATATATATATATATATATATATATATATCGCGATATATTAAAACTATAATATAAATTACATTTAGTTAATTGTTATTTAACTATATTTTATCCAAAAACTGAAAATGCGAACAAAAAAAAAATCAAATGTGTGCTATCCTATAAATTTTTGTAGTTTATATAACTTAACATCTAATGGTAACAAAAGTTATTTTTCTAATCTCAACTAAATTGTGAATGAATTTTTATAGCATAAAATCCTTAAATTTAGAAAAACAAATTGCAAACGAATTTGGGAAAAAAAATCATATATTTTTTTTTTTTTGTTTCTTACTGTTTTAATATAGCGATTAAAACAAATTAAGTTGAGTTTATTAATATTAGGGTATTTTACCACTTATGAAAAGGTGATGGTTTAAAATCTCACAAAAAAAGTTGAGAGTTTTTTACATGTTTTTAGGAAATGTGAGGGTTTTTTTACCCATTTTTCCCAGCTTAGTGAATCACATCCCCGCAAACCTATGCACTATTCCACCAATCTATATATACATTTTAGAGAAAGCTCTTTGTGTTTGATCAAAAAAAGAAAGAAAGAGAAAACTCATTGTTTTCTAAACTATTTACAAGAAATGTCATTGCTTATATCATGAATCCATCCAACTTTACCATTAATTCTCTACTATCCATATAACCTAGCATAGTTAAAGGATTTCTAACATTAATTATAAAATAAAAAAATATTTCTATAATGTTTTACAATTAATAATATAGTTATTTAGAAGATTTGGTTAAAATTTAAAATTATGATTCTTCTATTATCTCTGTTTGATTTTTAAAATTATTTTGAATTATCATATAATACATACAGTTAATAAAAAATTTCAATTTTTATGCACCTATTGTGATTCGAAATTGTAAAAACAGACATATATTAGACAATGATTCAAAGTCATACTATAAATAGGATCAAAATGAATCCAAATCCGAATGAGCATGAAACTTAACTTAACAAGCATCCAAATTTAAAAGTTTGTATACGGTTTAATTCGGTTTTTTAGTTAAACTGGTTAATTTTAGGGAAATTGTTAAAAAATACCCCTTTTGGTGTGCCCCTTTTCAAAAATGTCCCTTTTAGATGTCCATTTTCAAAAATGCTCCTTTTTAAATCTGAAATTTTTATAAAGTTTTATTAGGTTTATAAGGTACTTATGGATTGTAACTACTACTTGAAGACTCGATCCAAGTATTTATAAGGTTTTTAAGGTGTTTTTAAAGGTTTTACAAGTTACTTTAAAGGATTTTTAAGGTTTTTCAAAGGTTTTACAAGATATTTTAAAGGTTTTTAAAGGTATTTAAAATGCATTTATAAGGTATTTATAAAATACTTATAAGATTTTAGATACATAGAAATGTAGTTTGTGTATGTTTTAATAATATTACATACATATTTGGGTAAATCTTATATTTTTAAGAGCATTTTTATAAGGTTTTTAAAAAGGGGTATTTTGGAAAAGTGGCATTGAAAAAGTGGCATTTTTGCAAAAACCCCATTTTAGTAAATATTTTAATAAATTTTTAAAATTATCGGATATAATTAAAATTTACCGGATATAGTAAATTTTAAAATTATAACACTTTTTAAATTTTATAATTGATATATTTAAAATCAATATTTTTTATAATATTATGAATATTTAAATAGCTAAAACACTTAAAAATAACATGGGACATGTTATATTACGTGACGAGGTTATATGGTGGGACGGATTTGAATCAACATTAATAAAAAATTAAAATATCACTAACTCGCCGTTTCAGTATGGGTTATATCCTCATTTTATTATTTTTTATATTACCAATATTAGACATATCGAATCATCATGATTTAGTCAAGATTGTATAAAACAAAAATCATTTAGCAATTTTGTTTTCTTTGGCCAAAAAATCAATTATACCAACTTTGACTTTCTTTTAATATATAACTAGGATTTGACCCACGGTATACCGCGAGATAATAATTTATTTTTTATAAATATTAATATTGAATTTTTACAATTTTTCAATTAGTATTAAATATTTAGTGCTTTTCGATTTAACACATGTTAGTATTATATTTTTAGTGCTTTTAGATTTAACCCGTAGTACATATATAATTTAGTAATTAAGTATTATAGTTACACATTAAAGATATAAAAAAAGAATAACAACTTCATTTAAATCCTACATCGGATTCTTGATAATCATAACCCGTTCTACTATTTAATTTGCGAATTCTTAAATATGTTTTTATCAAGATTATTTTTTTCATGTTGAAATATTTTAATTTTTTTATCACTATGAATAAATATAAGCATATTCAACTATTTAATATTTTATCATGATAGTATAGTTTTTATGTTTTTATATTTTTTCAATTTGTTTTGGTAATTTCTTGTTTAACTGTTATCGCATCCGCTGGCCAACCCCTCATCAAACTCTCGCAACACATCCATTTTCAACTGCTGAATCAGTCGTTCAAAACGTTAAGTATCGCTTAAAACCGTAACCACCCGTTTCTATAACTGTCCGTTTCTGCAACTGGCCGTTTCCACAAATTCTTTTAACTGCAATCGTATTCACGCGTATAAACCAGTTAGGCCTTAAATATGGTGATATCAAAATTATAAAATATAATGTAGGTTTAAATTATTAATTGACAACAACACTATTCCTTCATTCTTTAATATCTTATCTCAAGAAAAATTAACTTTTGATTTTTTTTTTTTTTTTTTGTCGACAGCTTTTAATTAGAGCTTAAATGAGTCATTCCTAAGGAATGATGTTTACATATTTTATATGATGCGGTTCGGTACAAACTTTTCATGCTAAATTATCTGCTTGAACATTTGCACAACGAGTGATTAAAGATAAAAAGAAGCTTGTGAATTCTTCCTTGTCGCCATGAAATTCCTCCAACTATACTGAAAAGGCTGGTCATACGGTCGGAGAAGACACCATCTTCACCAGATCTGAACAGTCTGTAAAAAAAACAATATCTTGGTTGTCGACATCAATCATACACTTCATCGCCTAAAGAAGAGTTTCGACTTCTGTATGTAGTGGAGATAGACTTCTACATATGTTGGCAGCTCCCATAGTTGGCGACTCTCCATTTGATGAAGAAGATTTTACTCTACTTCATCAATATTGAGGATTTTCTAAAAATAGTGTAGAAAAAAATATACGTTCAATGAGAATATTGTACGCAAATAATTGTTAAAATCATCATTTTATAAGCTTACCAAAAAAAAAAATCATCATTTTATAAAATATTTATTTACGATCGATGCCACTAATATTTAAATAAATGTGTATATATTGATGAAAGTGTTAATAATTTCATATAATATAATAATTTTAAAAATTTTAATTATTTGATGAGTTTTCCTGTAAATATTTTGATATATTCTAATACTGTTTTATATATTTAATTTAATTTAATTTATAGTAATCGTAAATACAAAACACATCAAATAAATTACTATATTTTGTCCACTATTATTTTTCATTAAAAAATTATAAATTGCAAATGAATTCACACTATTTTTATATCAAGATTATGTAATAACCAAAGTTTATTATATATATGAGTATTGTGATAAATATAGGACTAAGTCGGATTCTTATTCTAGAAATAAAAAATACATATTAACACCATATCACTTTCAACACCGATTGTTTTTGGTAATCAAGTTCCACAACATTGTCTCAAAATGGGAAACAAATTTTTATGCTATAACTTCTACAATCACATATTATATAGTCAAAGACAGCAAAATGTTCACGGCTCGACAATGATCTTCCCAGTAGCATGGCCATCAATACTTTTGGCCGGCCAAGCATCCTCGGCTTTGCTCAAAGAGTACTTCGAGTCAATCACAGTCTTCACTTTCCCTTCTTTCACTAGATTCACCAAATACTTCAAATTCTCAGCTAATTTTTGGATCAAAAAGAGTGGCACAAATTGCTTCTTCGACATAGTTAAATTCTTAACCGCATAAGTCCATATGGCACTAGGCCTTGGCGTGATGTCTATAACCTTTCCGTTTTCGGACAAATTTAGTTCGAATGTTGAGAACGGGATACTATTTGCGCAATGGATCACAACGTCATATTTCTTACCCGATGGACTCTTGAGGGTGGCTCCCTCAGGAGTCTTGTAGTCGAGAACCTCGTCCGCTCCTAACGATTTTACAAAATCGATGTTTCGGGCTCCACATGTGGCTGTTACATGAGCGTTCCCAAGCTTTGCCAGTTGGACTGCATAGTGGCCAACCCCACCAGATGCTGCTGTGACCAAGATATTCGCCTGCTTGTCTGTGCCATCCAGTTTCAACCCCGCGTGATGCGTTAGAACATAAAGAGCAGTTAGACCTGGCACAGGCAACGCAGCTGCTTCAGCTGCTCCCACTTCTTGAGGCCTTTTGATGGTCAGCTTTTCACTTACAACTACGTACTCAGCAAGACCACCTCCGGTCTGAAAAACAACCAAAACCAATTACTACATTTTTTTCATGTTTTAAGGTAATTGGAGTAATCATTGTAACTTTATTGGTAATGGCTTGGCTTGTACGTAAGTAAAAAACATACTAGATAGCTGACAATCCCAACAACTTTGTCACCAGCCTTTAAATTCTTGACTCCTGATCCAACCTCAACGACCTCACCAGCAACATCAGTAGCTGTTCAAAACATATATATATATATATATATATATATATATATAGGGCTGGGCATTCGGGTATGCGGGTCGGGTTCGGGTAAAACCCGATCGGGTACGGGTCTTTCGGGTAGAGGAGTTTAGGACCCAATAGGGTAAATCTAAAATATCGGTTCGGTTTCGGTTCGGATCTAATCGGGTTCGGGTCGGTTCGGGTTTAGATTTTTAGAACCGCAAATACCCAAAAAAATCGGGTACCCATCGGGTTCGGGTATTTTATACCCAAATACCCAAAATTTTACCAAATACCCGAATTTTATCCGAAATTTTATCCTAATATCCGAATTTTTATCCGCTACTCTAATATCCGAGTTTCACCCGAAAATTTATCCGAATAACCGGAATTTTGTCCAAATATTTAAAAAATTTACAAGCATCTCGCGTATAAATATATTTTGTCTTAAATATTTAAATATAAGTGCATTTAATTTTTGGTAACTATTCTCGGATATTTAGATATAAATGTATTTAATTCAAATATTACATATATAAAAAGTTTTATATGTATAAGTATATGTAATTTCGGGTAATCGGGTACCCGTTCGGGTATCGGGTTCGGATCGGGTTTTACCCTATACCCACGGGTACGGCAATACAAGACCCAATAGGGTAAATAGCTAATACCCATACCCGCCCCAAACCGGTTTTTTCGGGTCGGTTTCGGTTCGGGTACTCGGGTACGGTTTTTTTGCCCAGGCCTATATATATATATATATATATATATATATATATATATATATATATATATCAATTAAAAAGCCTATAAGTCTATGAAGTAAGAACAACAAAACATACAAGAGAAATCTTGAAAGCTATAGTATTAGAATACCAGGAATGAAGGGGAACTTGCGAGGCAGAAAAGGCCGAATCATTCCTTTTTGAATTTTCCAATCAATAGGGTTTATATACCAGTGTTCTAAAAAGCGGTCTAGGCGGTCGCCTAGGCCCCGACTAGGCGTTAGGCTCTCATGCGACGCCTAGATAACCGTCTTGACCGCCTAAAGTTACATAGATCTTGTTTAATGTATTTTTTTTCAATTTTAATTAGAGTTTTATTTATATATATAGTTATACATATTTATATATTGTTTAATATAAATATAAATAAATTTTTTATCTAGTTTTGTTTATAATTTCATAATTTTTAGTTTTATATAGACATTTTATATAACTTTTATATATAATATCATATTTATAATATTTTATGTTATAAACGTCTAAACCGCCTAAAAAATCGCTTAGGCCCCGATTAGACGTTCTAGGCGCTAGGCACTGGGTCACCGCCCGCTTAGCGCCTAGCGCTTTCTTGAACACTGGTTTATACTAATAGCTTCTAATTTTAGTAAGACCTCGTCGCGCTTTGGTGATGGAACTGGGACTTGGACATGCTGAGAACAGATCAGATACACACTTAATAATCATCAAAAAGGAAACACGAGATCATGTTACCTTTTAATCAGAAAACAAATGCACACATGAGAAAAATAATTTCACATATTTATCTTAATAACTTCGACTACCAAAAACAATAGACTATATAATATATCATCTAAACACACTACAAGAAATTCGGTCATTGGTAGCATATCATTGTAGCACTAATTCACTAACTGCTACTAAAAGTTACAAAATCGGATGGCAACTATATTGTAGCATTAATTTAGTGTTGGAATAGAATTTCACTAAGCGGGAACCCAAAAATCACTACTGTAGCAAAGAAAATCATTTTGGAGGCAAAACACTTAGCCAAAACTTTTTTTTTTCCGCGACTCTACACTTAGCCAAACACTCTCACACACTTAGCCAAACACTCTCACACACTTAGGTCATTTTCTCTAAAAATCGAAACATGTCCGGTCATTCCGCCACCTCTGTCTTCTCGATTCCCTCGATTTTCCGGCGACCAGGAAACCCAATTCCGGTCATTCCGCCACCTTTGTCTTCTCGATTCCCTCGATCTCCAGTCAATTCCCTCGATTTCTCTCTGGTTTCGAAAGGAAAATCAACCCTTTAGCTGGTGCATGTCTTCTCCGTCACTGAGTTGCTGTCGTCTCCGTCGCTGTGTTGGTGTCGTCTCCGGAGATCTGCAAAATCGAAGAAGAAACTCACGACAGGTAGGCAACTCAGATCTGTAGTAATGAACTGTAGATATAATCTTCGATTTCTCAATGTCTTAATTCGATTTCTCTAATTACTTTCCATTTACTCTCATTGTAGCTCTAGAGAAATCTTCGAGGACCTAACACGAATATAAGCTTCAGGTTATGGCTCTTTTATTTGTTTGAAATCTGGTTTTGATTTTTGTTTATTTCTGCAATTGAAATCGAGATATACATTCAGAAGACAATCTTTAGGTTAGGGTTCTTAGCTTCTGTTATTAGTTTGCAGGTTGGATCTTTTGACGACTAAAACTCACAAAACCAATCTTCAGAAGCTTAAAGCAGTTTGTCTTGTTTACAGGTTCCATTGTTTCTGACTTTTAAATTCTTGTTTGGTTTAATACTTGACTGTTTAATCTTGTTAATGTGAATGTCAATGTGTCTGTTTGGTGTTTGAGTTAGTCTTATGGGTTTGTTATGTTTTGCTTATGGTACAGTCTGTTTGGTGTTTGATCAGTTTATCTTTTCTTATGTTTTGCTTATGGGTAAGAACATATAATGGTATTGTTTGTAGGTTCCAATGTTTTTGACTTTGAAATTCTTGTTTGGTTTAATACTTGTCTCTTTAATCTTGTTAATGTGAATGTCAATGAAAACGATTTGGTGTTTGAGTTATTATTATAGGTTTGTTATGTTTTGCTTATGGTGTCTGTTTGGTCTTTGAGTTATTCTTATGAGTTTTTATGTTTTGCTTATGGGTAAGAACATATATTGGTCGAAAAGTCATGGGTTCATCTGAACAGGTATGTAAAAACAATATATATATATACTTAAGGGTTTAATGGGAGATTAAGAGAGTTAAGGTTTCTTATTGTTTTTTGGTCTCATCTTAATTTACTTAAGAGCTGAACCGGATTATGAGAGAGGTGCTTGGGATTTTGTGAGGTCTGTGGCTGCAGCTTTAGGAGAAATGGAGATGATTATTTGCCCCTGCATTGACTGTCGCAACGTAGATCGTCACTCAGCCGGTATTGTCGTTGATCATCTTGTAACAAGAGGAATGGATTTGAGTTACAAGATGAGAGAGGATTGGTATCATCATGGAGAAGTGCAATCAGGGACTGAGAGTAGAAGCAATGCAAGTCAGTGGAACCAAGAGATTTTGGGGTTATACCAAGCTGCTGAGTTTAGAGATGAAGAGTTGGTTAGGCAGGCAGATTTATGTGAGGGTGCTGAGGCTGAGGATAAGCTAGAAGATGAGTTTCTTGCAAAGCTAGCCGATGCAGAAACGCCCCTATTCCCAAGTTGTGCAAACCACAGCAAGCTATCGGCGATAGGTGAACTCTTTAGGATAAAGACAGAGAGTGGTTGGTCTGACAGAAGTTTTGATCTTCTGCTTCAGACTTTACCACGGATGCTACCCAAGGACAATGTAATGCACACCTCGTTGTACGAGGTGAAGAGGTTTCTTAGATCTTTTGATATGGGTTACGAGAAGATACACGCTTGTGTGAACGACTGTTGTTTATTCAGGAAGCAGTTTGAGAAGCTCAACAATTATCCGAAATGCGACGCTTCACGTTGGAAGATTAACACCCGCACTGGCGAGGTGAAGAAAGGTATTCCACAGAAAGTACTTAGGTATTTTCCGATAATTCCACGTCTCAAGAGGATGTTCAGGTCTGAAGACATGGCGAAAGACTTAAGGTGGCATTTTAGTAATAAGAGCACTGACGGGAAAATTCGTCATCCGGTGGATTCTGTGACGTGGGATCAAATGAATGACAAGTACCCATCATTTGCCTCTGAAGAAAGGAACATTAGGCTTGGACTCTCGACAGATGGGTTTAATCCGTTTAACATGAAGAATGTTAACTATAGTGCTTGGTCTGTTTTGTTAGTCAATTACAACATGTCACCTGACAAGTGTATGAAAGAGGAGAACATCATGTTGTCATTACTGATTCCTGGTCCAACACAACCTGGAAACAATATAGATGTGTACCTAGAACCCCTTATAGAGGATCTAAATCATCTGTGGGAGAAGGGAGAGTCAACGTATGACGCATTCAGTCACACTACTTTCACGTTAAGGGCGATGCTTCTCTGGACCATACAAGATTTTCCGGCATATGGAAATCTTGCGGGCTGTAAAGTCAAGGGAAAAATGGCATGTCCTGTGTGTGGAAAACACACAGACAGTATGTGGCTGACTAATTGCAGAAAGCACGTATATATGTGCCATCGGAAGGGTTTGCCACCAACACATGTTTATCGAAGAAAGAAAGTATGGTTCGATGGTAAAGCTGAGCATGGGAGAAGAGGTCGGATTCTGAGTGGTCATAACATATACCAACTACTGAAAAATTACAAGAATGATTTTGGGAATGTGAGAGTAACTGGAAGGAAGAGGAATATGAAAGAAAGTGTTGGTTCAGGCTCAGATTCTAATGATGAAACCAGTGAATCAGAGGAAGAGGATAAACCAGTAGATGAGGATGAGTTATCTAGATGGAAGAAACGGTCAATCCTTTTCAAATTGCCTTATTGGAAGGTATGTTCCTAATGTTTTTTTGTTTTTTTTTTCTATATATCATTTCTGAATTGATCTATTTGAACTGTCTTTAACATATAGTATTCTTTTCTGTCTTTTTGTTTGGGCCTAGGAACTGCCGGTTAGACATAATTTAGACGTTATGCACGTGGAGAGAAATGTCATTGCTAGCATTGTCTCAACACTATTGCATTGCGGTAAATCAAAGGATGGGCTTAATGCTAGAAAAGATCTGCAACTGCTTGGTATTAGGAAGGATTTACATCCCCAACCCCGTGGAAAAAGAATGTACCTGCCTGCAGCTCCTTGGTCTTTATCCAAGAAAGAGAAGAAACTATTTTGTAAGCGCCTTTTTGATTTCAGAGGTCCGGATGGATATTGCTCAAATATCTCCAGGTGCGTGAAAATAGAAGATTCTACGGTCAAAGGACTTAAATCTCATGACTATCATGTGTTGATGCAACAGTTACTTCCGGTTGCGATTAGAGGTACAAATTGATAACTTCTAACTTTATTTCTTATACAATTACCTTTTCTGGCTTTTAATCTTCAATGCTATTTATTTTCAGGTTTGTTACCTAAAGGTGTTAGGATAGCTATTGGACGCTTATCCGCATTTTTCAACCACCTATGTCAGCGAGTTATCGACAGAGAGACAATTTCAGTAATGGAAACTGAAATTGTTGAAACTCTCTGCATGTTTGAGAGGTTCTTTCCTCCAAGTTTCTTCGATATAATGGTGCATTTGACGGTACATCTAGGCAGGGAAGCTCGGTTATGTGGACCAGTCCATTTTCGTTGGATGTACCCATTTGAGAGGTACAAATTGATAACTTCTAACTTTATTTCTTATACAATTAGCTTTTCTGGCTTTAATCTTCAATGTGCTTTATCTGCAGGTACATGAAAGTTCTTAAGGACTTTGTAAGAAACACTACAAGACCTGAGGAATGCATGAGGTTCTGCCGTGAGTTCTTGAAAAATACAACTAGTGTTGAGGAAAAATCTGACAGAAATGATGAGTATGAGAGCAGCTCTATACTGGAGGGTCGTCCGATATCCGCAGCCACATCATGTACTCTTACTGAGAAAGAGAAGAACATAGCCCACCTTGCTGTGATTCATAATATGGCTCTAGTGGATCCTTATGTGGAGTAAGTACTCTTAACAGTCTCTTCTCAATTTTTGTTATATCTACCAGTTATTTCTATTAGATACATCAGCCTGTTAATATTGGGTTTTTATTTCGATTTAAGCATGCACCTTCAACAACTACAAGATTATAATGAAAGATGTAGACGTGATGCGACAATATTATGGAGTACGCATACTCAGAAATTTGCGTCTTGGTTAAAAGAACAGGCAAGTTCATACTTGAGTCACCCTTATTTATTTTTTGGTGTAGCTATACTTGTCTTCAATATACACTGACACTTTAAAATTTTTTGAAATAGATACCTCTCAGTTCAGAACAACATGAAGATACGCTTAAATGGTTGGCTTACGGTCCTCGTAATTGCACAAGGTCTTACACGGGTTACATTGTCAACGGGCAACGGTTTCACACTACTTCAGTTGATAGACAAACTCAGAACAGTGGGGTCTTATATGAGGCCACAGCAATGTGTAGAGCCAGTGCGAAAGACACTTCTCAGATGGTTGACTTTGTATCCTACTATGGCAGAGTGGTAGAGATTATACTTCTTGATTACAACATTTTCTACATTCCTCTATTCCGGTGTCAATGGGCAAACATAGGTAATGGAGTCAAGAAAGAAGATGGCTTCACACTAGTCAACCTTAACCAAAGTCAAGTTTCATTTGCAAGAGATCCCTACATATTAGCTTCTCAAGCAAAGCAAGTGTTCTATTCAAGGGTAGATGAGTCATCTAGTTGGTATGTAGCTATGAGAGGTCCTACAAGAAGATACAGTGAAGAAGAATCTGAAGATGGAAATTCAGATGTGGGGCCATTGCCAGCAGTAGTGGACATGGAAGCTGATGACTTGGTTGATGAAGCTAGAAATGCCCGTCATGATTGTGAAGGAATTTATGTTTGAAAGAATAGTGTTTTGTTTTTTTTTGTGGATCTATGATGGCCTGGAATTCGTTTTTAATTAAATTGGATCATTATTGCTTTTGATTTGAGTGTTATACATCTTAGTTTCTTTGTGTGTGTCTGTTTTTTCACTGGTGTTTCATCTATGAACTGTATTCTAACATTTCTCTCTTTTGTTTCAGGTGAACTAAGATGGGCAATCGTAAAAACAAGCGTGTAACCAAAAAGACAAGGGACTTGGAAGAGGTGTTAGAAGAGAACATTGCTCAAGGACATGCGGCAGATATAGAGACTGAAGAAGCTGGTCATGATTTACTGAATGGAGCTGGTAATGATGTAGTTAATGAAGCTGGTAATGATGTAGGTACTGGAGCTGCAGGTAGCCTGAATGAAGAAGATGAGTTAGAAGAGAACTCTGAAGAACAGGCGGCAGATGAGGAGAATGAAGAATTTGGTAATGATGTAGTTAATGGAGATGATGAGCAAACACAGAATGTGCCTGAAGAACAGGCGGCAGATGATGATATAGTTGCTGAACCAAAGCGTAAAAAGCAACGAGGACCAACGAAGATGAAACACATCGCCAAGGATCCAAATGAAAAGCAACATGTTGACTTCACTGATATGGGAGAACATTGTGGCCCAGGGTCAGTGCTGTTATCATCATACTTGGGTCCGTTAGTACGGGAACATGTTCCTGTCATAATCGACACTTGGAAAAAAGTTGGTGAAGATATCAAAACTGTTCTGTGGAAATCTATTGAGGTAAGCTATAATTAAATTATCCACATTTTAAGTTTAACTTGCCTCACATTAGTAATTGTTTTTTCTTTTCCTGGTGCATTTGAATGAAGGCAAGGTTTGACATTGACGAAGACTATAAGAAGAATGCTGTGTTTAAGCAGATGGGATGTCTCTGGAGAGCCTCCAAATCACGTCCGGTGAGCAAGGTTAGGAAAGATAGAACCATGAAAGATAGGATGAGTCTGCGACCGAATAATGTACCTCCAACAGCATGGCGTCTCTTTGTCAAAGCCAAGACTAGTAACGCCTTCAAGGTATTCACTTAGTTGTCTTTGTTTATTGGCCTGTAGAATACTCACTTTTTTTTTCATTCTAATTCAGGTTGTAAGTGATTCATTTAAGGCAAGAAGGAAGAAGCAGATACCTCACACTTGTGGGCGTAAAGGAATGGTCAGATTGAGAGAAGAATTGGTAAAGAGTAGCTCAGAACCATCTAAGATCACAAGGCTAAAAGTTTGGGTCAAGTCGCGTACTAGGAAGGATGGTACGCCTGTAAATATTACTGCTGCTGAAAAGATTGTAAGTATTGACTTTACCTATCAGTATGATTTTAGAAATTGGATATCCTGCTTGGTCCACCTTATGATCTGTAATTGTGTTTGCAGCAAAAGGCAAAAGAGATAGACACTGAAAGTCTTAATGATTCAACGACAACGAATCCAAAGGAAGATATGCTTACACAGATTTTGGGACCTGATAATCCTGGAAGATTGAGAGCAATGGGTAGAGGTATGAGCTTGACAAAATTGGCTTGTTTCCAAGTCAAGAGCAAATGTATGGCTGCAATGGAAGAAAAGCAGATTCGTTTGCAGAAAAAGGTTCATGAGTTAGAGCAGATCTTATTACAGAGACAAGGGTCTGACATCGGTGAAAACTCGATTCATAGAGTATGTACCAACTATTAATATATTGCCTTTGTTTATATTTATGAGTTGATTTCTCATTGTTTGTTTTTCATGTAGAGTGTAAACACCAAATCACTTCCCAAGTGTTATTTGGTTGACTGGTCCTGTCCTGATGAGAATGTCGCTGAGGGACGTGTTGTTTCTTATGATGAGGATGAGTTGGTGAATGGAATTCCTTTAGGGCCTAACTCTGTCAAGGTTTTAGTTGAATTAGTTGCTAAACCAGAAGCATTTCTCTGGAGACCTGCACCTGACATGTTTACTCTTGAGGATGCACTTGGCGAAATGGTTGCATGGGATGCTGATTACTGTATTGTTCCAACTGATGGTAGTATACCAGAAGACATAGCACCTAAGGTTAAGTTTCTTAACTTTTGTTATTTGTAGATGCTCTTTATCTATATCTGAGTCTTTGATAATTATTTTTTCTTTTCATTGTTTGGTACATTTGAATTTCGCAGAGCCCTGGCACAAGTATAAGGAACAAATGCAAACTCATGGATTATAGTACGAATGATCAAGTGATCGCTGAAGGTCGATTTCAGACTCGAGAACCTAAAGCGTTGGTAAATGGACTTCCTCTTGGTCCAAATGCAATGAAGGTATATGTGGATGTGGTAGTAAACCCTAAGGCATATCTATGGAGGCCTACAGTTAACATGAGAAATGTGGAGGATTCTTTGAACTGTTTTGTAGCATGGCCTGCAAATAGAGTTGTGATGGAGACAACTCCAGAATCTCCTCCTCTTCAACCATCTACATCTAAAGCATCAAGTACAGGTTATCAGAATGAGAAGTCTCCAGTAACTCCAAAAGCTCCTGTAAAGAAACCAGCAACAACTTTGAAAGCGGCGTGCGCATCTCCTTGTCGTAAATTGCAGGTACTTTCTTTTAAATTTACTGTGTTACATGATTGATGGTTGGGCTGTTGACTTTGATAAACATGATTGATTGTGGTTTGTTGTTTTAATTGTTTGTCTGGTTGTTTGTTGGTTGTCTTTGTAGCCTGTTGCATTCAAGGAAAATCAAAAATGTAAGTTGATAGATCTGATCAGAAAGAACCACGTCGTTGCTGAAGGACGTTGGTCATCGAATAATCCTGCCAGTGTTGTCCACTTTGTACCTTTGGGCCCTAAAGCATGTCGAGTGTGGGTGGATGTTGTCAAGGATAAAGATGCTGCAGTTTGGAGACGATCTTCTGAGATCGAGTGTATGGAAGATGCATTTGGAACCTCTATTGCATGGCCAGAAGATATAGTGGAACCATTAATGGTGAGATTTGTAATCATAATTTGCTGTGATTCATTTTACCTATGTCATACTAATCTAAGATATTTTTGTTTTCAGGAGTGAACTCAATTGCTTAATCTGAACTGATGATGGAATGAAATATGTTTTCTGCTTTTAATTAAGTTTAGCTATGTTTGAGAACTTGATAAAGACTTTCTGTTTTGTTTATGAACTGGTTTGATGTATGTTTACATGTTCTCTTTTAGAGTTCATGATGTATGTGTACACTTTGTATGCTTTGGATCTTAAATGAAAAAGCATTGCTGTTTTATGATTTTTTGTTTCACAATAGGTTTTTATAAATCCCAGAATTGATCGAATAGGTGCACAATTTTGGCAGCCAAATAACTGTATTCAACAACATTGTAATCGTGTCATAATAAAATATTCTATGGCACTAATAAAAAGCCATGACATATTATAGAGTGGCACGAAACAAGTGCTAGAATAACTTATACAATAGCAAATGATACTTGCTATAATAGGTTCATTTTCCATAGCATTCAAAAAAATGCTATCATATGGGGTGAGGCTATTATAGCTCCTTCTGTCATAGCGTTCATGAAAACGCTACAAAATCGATATAGTAGCGTTTTTAGTGTACTATCAATGACCGAATTTCTTGTAGTGACAATACTAACCAAAGATATAACCAACTTATTTACACATGATACTATCGACAAAAAAAGAGAGTCAAAGAGCAATAAGGCAGCGCAGCAGCTTAGAGAGACAGAAAGAGATTTAACCTTCAAACCAGCGGCGCCACCACCGTAAGAGTCATACTGAAGAGCGTGCATGACTTTTCCGGCCATTAAAATTGTTTGAGTAAAGTTTTTAGAGGTTATGGAGAAAGTGTTTAAGTATTTGAGAGAGAGTGTTAGGAAATAGAACTTTTATACTTTGATTTTAATTTGAAAACAACTTCATAACATTACAATAAATGAGAGAGGGAGGAGATATTTATAGTCTCCAAACTATAAAATATCTAAAATATTTTAATCCTAAATCTAGAGAATTCTTACATAATATCTCAATTATAATATTCTAATTATCTAAATTATTCTATAAGAATATCTAGATTATTATCTTTAAGGAGGTGGAAGATGATATTGTAGAAAATTTCTAGAACTTTTAAAGAGGTGGATATGTTGATATTTTTTTCATGTTTTAAGGTAACTGGAATAATCATTGTAACTTTATTGGTAATGGCTTGGCTTGTACGTAAGTAAAAAACATACTAGATAGCTGAGAATCGCAACAACTTTGTCACCAGCTTTTAAATTCTTGACTCCTGATCCAACCTCAACGACCTCACCAGCAACATCAGTAGCTGTTCAAGACATATATATATATATATATATATATATATGTATATATAAATCAATTAAAAAGCCTATAAGTCTATGAAGTAAGAACAACAAAACATATAAGAGAAATCTCGAAAGCTATAGTATTAGAATACCAGGAATGAAGGGGAACTTGCGGGGCAGAAAAGGCCGAATCATTCCTTTTTGAATTTTCCAATTAATTAATAGGGTTTATACTAATAGCTTCTAATTTTAGTAAGACTCGTTGCGCTTTGGTGATGGAACTGGGACTTGGACATGCTGAGAACAGATCAGATACATACTTACTAATCATCAAAAAAGAAACACGAGATCATGTTACCTTTAAATCAGAAAACAAATGAACACATGAGAAAAATAATTTCACATATTAATCTTAATAACTTCGACTACCAAAAACAATAGACTATATAATATATAAACAATACTAACCACATATATAACCGACTTATTTACACATGATACTAATATACTATCGACAAAAAAGAGAGTCAAATAGCAATAAGACAAAAAGAAATTTAACCTTCAAACCAGCGGTGCCACCACCGTAAGAGTCATACTGAAGAACATGCATGAGATTTCCGGCCATTAAAATCTCAAAGCTATTCTCCTTTCGATTCTATATATTTCTCTCTTATTGTCTTACTTAATCTCAAACATACATATAAAATTTTATACATATGATTGAATATCAGAGATCAGACTTATCGTGGGATGCGATCATACCAGCACTAATGCACCGGATCCCATTAGAACTCCGCAGTTAAGCGTGCTTGGGCGAGAGTAGTACTAGGATGGGTGACCTCCCGGGAAGTCCTCGTGTTGCATCCCTCTTAAAAGAAGAAAAAAAAAAATCAGACTTATCGTGGTCTCATGTCATCATGGATAAAAATAATAATTATTAGGGTTGAATGATAGTGACAATATTTTGACCCAAAAAAAAATGATAGTGACAATATAACTAGTAATGAGAAAATAAATTTATGAAATTCACTAGTTGACTAAAACATAGACGAAGCTATCTTTGGTGTTTTAGGAAATTTTTTAATTATTTGATTAATTTGTTGGTGATTAAAGGAATATTAAACAAAATAGCCTTTCGAAAACATAACGATTCATTCAATCTGAATTAAACCAAACTCACATTTTGGAAATTGAATGATATCTTAATAGTTATTAATTGGATTGTATACCAAAAAATAAAAACGAATCCGAAATTAACAAACCAACAACAAAATTGTGGATTGCATGGACTGTCAGTTTCTTTTTGAATATGACTACTTTGCTTTTCCGAATCGGTTACCCCTTGGATTGGAGGTTTGAAACATGTATTCTTCTAATGGAGTTTTCTACTGTTTCACCGACATAGGTTGCTTACGGATGTTCTACCTCTCTATGAATTCATGGAATCTTCTTCCTCGACGGTCTTCTAAACGCCTTGAAACTATTCAATGTATGAGTATGACAGAGTACCAAGGAGATATCGTGTATTATCAGAGCCAAGCCTTTTGATAAAATAAAGGCTACAAGCCCAAAGCAGATATATGGGCCATTAATAATGTGTTTAGAAAATAAAATAAAAATGATTTTGTTAGAAAAAAAATTCAAACCTCTTCCCTCTTTTCTTAGTTTACAAGCCAAAATCATTACACTAAAGAGATTTTTAGATAATTTTACAGTATAAAAATAGATAATATTTACGAAGACCGCAAACTCATGTTTGGCCCGCTTGGTCGCATGATTTAATCGTAGATTTTAAAAACCAGAAATAGATGAAGTGTCGTTAGTTCAACTGGTAAAGATCCTAGCCGAAGTTTAGAGGTCGCCGGTTTGAGTGACGTTTGAGATGAAACTAATATTATATGTTGTGGTTTTGGACCTGGGGAGATTATAGACTTTGGCCAGAACTTCCTGGTAAAAAAAAAAAAAAAAAAAAAAAAAAATGGACGAAGAAAACAGATAGGTTTGCTAGGGTTTACGTTTTACTTAGGCTTCCACGAAAAAAGATAGGTGTACTCCAAAGGTGATTTGATGTAGTGAGTTTAATGTCTGGATAATGCCACGCATAAACTTCTCAAGTCTCAACTTTGTTCAGAACTTCAGATACAATATTAGGAAGTTCATCGTTCTTACTTTTTTTTTGTTCAATCAAACTGGATCAGTATTATCTATAAAATTAATTAAAACGGCAAAGGTATTTTCGGTTCGGTGTTCCGATATCTTGCTTGATTTTATAAAAAGAAGAGAAGAAATATCAAAAACATGTACCAATAATACGAGAAATATCACACCAGCATAAATTAGAGTAAAATTATTTAATTGAATACAAAATGTATTTAATGTTTAATTTGACAAAATGTATCTTTAAATTATTTTTCACCTGACAATTTACAACTCTACAGAATATCCAAATCTGATCAAAAATAATTTCCAATTAAATTTTTTTTTTACATGAGTGTTTATCAGTTTGTTTGCTAAACGGCTATAAGTAGCATGTTCTTTTGTTTGTTTCTTTCATATATACATCACTTAAAATAAAATATACTACATAGTATATTTTTGTTAAAATCATCACCTTTTTTTTTTTTGAAAAAATTAAAACCATCGCTACAAGCTTTTTTGTTACAACCATCACCAATATGAAACAGAGAGAACAGGTATTTCTATTTGAAAATGTGACTAAATCCGAGTGTTTTACTTTTAGTATTGTGTGGCTGTTAAAATCCACACTCGAAATTTCTATTTAATTTTTATGATAAAAGAGGGCTAGATCTTCAATGATGCTATGAGTATTCAATTGCTAAAAACGAAAGGATTTTATTGATATGAATCAAGTGAAAATACAATGAAGTATGAAAATACAAGTATTTGTGAGTATTAAGGTTTAGTAGCAAGTAGGCGATGTCCCTTCTCTGATCAGCCTCTCCTCCTTTTATACGTCTTCAAGTTAGGTTAGCAGCCTCCGAGATCCTCGCCCGTATCTCCTAGAAATCAGGTGCGTTCCGGGATTCCCTCTAAATTGGTTCCTCATCTGTTGGTAGTTACGCATCTCTACTTCGTGGGCTGACGGGCTTGGTATAAATCTGAGGGTCCAATTAGTGTTTATGCAGGTGGAATCGGAGGTGTGAATTCCAGCTCCAACAGCATTGTCTCCCTTGTCTTGCTAATTTATTAATTATTTTTATTTGCATTGTTGAATTAATCCTGCTTTTATTTTTTTGGTAAACGAATTAATCTTGTTTTTTTTTTTCGCCTAACGAATTAATCTTGTTTTAAAATAAAGTTATAGATATGATATTGACTTTTCCGGCTATTTATATACTTTTCAATAATATTAGTAACGTCTAGTTGTAGAACACCAATAAGCATTTCAGTTTCGTAAGGAAGAAAGAAAATCAAACGAAAAAGAATAAACGTCGAAGTTATCAAATAAGAATAAAGAAGAATAAATGTTGATGAATAGAATTCGACTTTGTGCATGTATCAAACATACAAGCAAAACATATATATATTAAAAACAAGCAAAACATATATACAAAAATATCAAACATACAAGCAAAACAATATAAAATTTTAGCATTACTAGATATCTGAATTTTGCCAAAACGTCCAATTAATCTTGTTATAATTAAAGAATTTTTCGCTACTCCACCATAAATAAAAGACTGAACCATGCACGAAATTTCATCGCAGTAAAATCAGACCTGGAACTATGAAAAATTGCTAATACTATTTTACCAAGATATAAAGACATATTTGTTTATCTTTTCAGTTCTATTTTTTTTAGAAACTAGAGATTCTAAACCGAAACCCATAATTTTCAAAACCAAAAATAAAAACGAATTTTAATCTCCTTACAAAAAAATATTGAACCATACAGTTTGTTCTCTTGTTTAGGACCACTAATCCCCACTTCCTTCTTGGTACCTTATATTTTATTGCCACTAATATTTACTCCCTCCGTTTCACATAGAGTGTCGTTTTAAGGTTTTAATCTCGTTTCACAAAGAGTGTCGTTTTGTGTTTTCGGCAGTTTTAAAGACTAATTCTCTTTTTTTAACCTCACTATTTTAGCTTATTAATTAGAGAGAGAGTATTATTTAGTGTATTAATAAGGAAAAAAATGAAATTTGTTTACTTTTCTTAATTTGTGTGAAAATGTTAGAATGACACTCTTTATAAAACAGAAAGAGTATTTAGTAGTGTTTACATTGTTAGGGAGAGAATCTTGCTAAATTGAGCTAGTAAAGTCAAAGATTCACAAGTTCAGGTCTGAATGTTGCATCCAATTCACCATCCACCGACTAAGACAAATCTTGATCACAATTCAATTTTTATTTCTTTCTATTAAATAATCATATCCATTTAATAATTACGATCTATTGGTCACAGGTCACGTCCTTGGTGTCTCTGACTCGACTTTCTTAATAGATTTATTATTTTAATTTTTGGGACAACTTTTAATAGATTTATTGGTTATGATTGGTGTGCTGCATAGAAGAAAAATATATCAAGTGGTCCTACCATATTGGAAGAAAATTTTTTTTTGTTATCAAATGAATTTTTATTTTATGAATAGAAA
Source organism: Arabidopsis lyrata subsp. lyrata (assembly GCF_000004255.2). NCBI lineage: Eukaryota > Viridiplantae > Streptophyta > Magnoliopsida > Brassicales > Brassicaceae > Arabidopsis > Arabidopsis lyrata. Next base: position 23,670,217 of record NW_003302549.1, on the reverse strand, counting down.
CTTTTCTTCTACGTATTAGTAGAAAGAAGAATTCTTCTCACTTCTTTTCCTCTTCTCTCTCACCAGTCACACCCATTATCTTTCACTTTCCAAAACAAATATGTTGTCAGAAAATCACGGCAAAATTCTTCTCTTACACTCTACTCTAAAATCTAAATTAGAGTTTAATTTCATCTTTGACTCCATTTCGTTGTTAAATCCTTATATTATATGCAATGACATCCATATATAATTCTCATGTTTAGTAACTCTTTTTTTTGGGGGTAAAATGTTTATTAACTCTTGGGATTTACTATGTATTAATCCGGATCTTATTTAGTCGCATTAACGTCATAACGGTTTCTTTGATATATCGAATGCGGAATTTACGACCAATAAGACAAGAACTATATATGGATTATTATTATGATCTCCTATTAATGATACCATAAATTCCAAGATTAGAAACCCACGTAGTATTGACGTCAAGTCAACAGCAAAAAGCCACGTGATATTTGTTATGCAAATAGCAATATGAAGATAATAAGCTATATAACTTGAAAGTTTGGTTATCAAAAGCTATAGTTTATTTCTTTAAAATGAGATCCCTCACATCATTATCTATATATCTTTAATATCGCCTTTGAGACAGATTGCAAGGAGCTGACTCAGCTATTGGACACTCCGGATGAGTGGCCCGCTTTTGTTTCGGAGTTAGAAGATTTCAATGCCTTAAAACTTGGTTTCCCTCATTTTTCCTTAGATTTTATTCCATGTTTAAACAATGTCCGTGCTGATTGTCTCGCTAAGAAAGCAAGGGCACTTGATTCTATTTTTTCCCATGTAAGCTCTTCAACTCCGGACTGGTTTTCTTCCGTAGAAAACCGCCCGTTTCTAGCTTAAATGGATGAATTTATTTTGCTGTCAAAAAAAAAAAATGATAACCAGCCTTAAACCTCCTTTTTTTTTACAAGAAAGACCCAATTTTATTTTGGATGGTTTAATCTTGATTTTAATTATATTATTTATGTAAAACTTAAATTAAATTTGAAGAAACTGATTTATTACTAAAAATTATATTAACTATATTCCTAAATTATAACTAAAATATTATCTAAGAAAATAATTTTCTGCTAGTCTAATAATCTAGTTTCTTATAAAATAATTAAAACTAAAGACTTTCAATTTTAAAACTTTCTGTAACTCTGATAAAACAAATTTGTGTTTAAATAGAATCGAAATTTGAATAAATAATATTTGTTTGTTTGTTTGTATGTACGTAGATTTTTGTTTCAGTCTATTAAACATGTAAATCCATATAGATGATAACAAATAAATGAAAAGCTGAAATGACTTATCCATCATTATTTTGTTTGAAAATTCAATAACTCCAGTCAGACCAAAATTTAGGCAATTTTCAGTTTTTGAAAAGATTCTCTCCTAATTCTTGATTATTATTTTCCGGATTCTATCCCAATTTTAAGAAAAATTAACTCCTACTAATACTATGATGTTATCCCAATCAGACATATCGTAACATATATTGACATCTATTACCACATATGTACACACACACATAAAGTCTTGTGTGTATAAATACATGCACCAATAACACACACACACACAAACCCCAACACACAAAAACGCTTGTGAACAAAAAAAGAGAAACCAAAAAACCGGACAAAAGAAAGAAAACAAAACGTTCTTAAAGTTTAAATGGCAAATCGTTTCCTCCGACCAAACCTCATCCACCGTTTCTCCACCGTGAGTCCCGTCGGTCCTCCGACCACCGTCATCCCGGAGATTCTTTCCTTTGACCAACCAAAACAAGACGTTGACCTAGATCTTTCCGACCAAGCTCGACTCTTTGCTTCTGTCCCAATCTCCACCCTCCTCCGCTCAACCGCAGTTCTTCATGCTACGTCCATAGGCCCTATGGTAGATCTTGGCTCATGGCTCATGAGTTCCAAGCTCATGGACACGACCGTTACACGCGATCTAATACTCCGTGTCGTAAAAGGAACGTTTTATGACCATTTCTGCGCCGGCGAAGATGCGGCTGCCGCTGCAAGGCGCGTGAGTAGCATGTATGAGTCGACAGGACTTAAAGGTATGTTGGTGTATGGCGTAGAACATGCCGAAGACAGTGGCGCGTGTGATGAAAACATTCAGAAATTCATTGAAACCGTCGAAGCTGCTAAAACCCTACCTACGTCTCACGTAAGACATTCTCAGAAGTTCATCTTTTAGACTTTTTCTATGCATTTCTCTGTTTTTCCAAAACAAAACTATTCATATATTTTCATCAATATATGTTTTTATTACTGTTTTGGTTTAAAATTACTTTAATTAGTCGATATAGGCATATATAGCCATTATTTTAATAGTGATCATAAATTTTTTGTGGGGTAACATATATATGATAATCAATTTGTGCAAGTCGGATCTACGTATACAAACAAACCACCATAGATATTTATAGGTGTAGAGGCAAATTGTGAGAAATGAGGTCAATTGACCCCAATGGTTATTTGCTATGTTGACATTGATTTTTTGTTCCATTTGACATAAAACTACCTCCACCAGTTCGTTTCTTCTATATGTTTGTAGATATTTTTTTCTTTAAAAATTCGATCCCACTAGATTTTTCTTCTAGATCTGTCACTCCAAAAACGTGGAGTAACCGACCAATGAAAACCATTTATACGAATAAATATATAAAAACTAAATTAGAAAAGAGACTAACACGTGTTTAATAAACCTTAAAAAAATAACAAAGAACACCAACTTGTCTGATTTTTATTTCGATAACGACTTTTTTTTGCTTTGTTTTATAACGTCTTGTCTGAATTTTAGTTTTGTAAATTAGTAGTATGAAATAATAATCAAAGCCACGTCGATTCCTCGTCAGAGTTAAAAGTTAACACGTTAATCACGCAATGAGAACATATTTGGAAATCAGAATTGTCAACTACACGACAGGAATATTCTTCCGTATACAATAATTCCGGTTTAAACCGGTTCAACTGCTAATCAAATTTTATTTGTTTTTTTGTCTGACCAGTTAAGCTCAGTGGTGATCAAAATCACAGCGATTTGTCCAATGAATCTCCTGAAACGAGTTAGTGATTTGCTCCGGTGGCAATACAAGAACCCTAATTTCAAACTTCCATGGAAACTCAATTCATTTCCGGTTTTCTCTGGTTTAAGTCCTCTCTACCACACTACTTCTGAACCGGAACCATTAACCGCAGAAGAAGAACGAGAGCTAGAAAAAGCTCACGAACGCCTCAAATCCGTCTGTAAAAGATGTCAAGAATCGAACGTACCGTTACTAATCGATGCCGAAGACACAATTCTCCAACCGGCGATTGATTACATGGCTTATTGGTCGGCGATTATGTTCAATTCTGACAAAGACCGACCTATAGTTTACAACACGATTCAAGCCTACTTGAAAGATGCAGGAGAGAGATTGCATTTGTCTTTACGAGAATCTGAGAAAATGAATGTTCCTATTGGGTTTAAATTGGTGAGAGGTGCTTATATGTCTAGTGAAGCTAGGTTAGCAGATTCCTTGGGTCACAAGTCACCGGTCCATGACACAATTCAAGATACACACAATTGCTACAATGACTGTATGAGTTTCCTTATGGAGAAAGCCTCAAATGGATCAGGCATTGCGGTCATTCTAGCGACGCATAACACCGACTCCGGTAAGACATTGAACCATACTTATTAAATTCCTACACTTGAGAATTGAAAACTGAAAATAAGAATGAACAACACTCAGATTCGATATTGTTTATTCAGTATTTATTTCTCTATCATTTGGGATGATATATTTTTTTCGGTTCGGTTTGGATTCGTCTCGCTTTTTATGTTCACTCTTAGATTTAATGATGAAATTGTCCCTACACTGTTATACTTAACTGTTTGTTCTTATTTATGATTCATGATAGGTAAACTAGGGGCAAGGAAAGCAAGTGAGCTAGGGATCGATAAAGAAAACGGGAAGATCGAGTTTGCACAGCTTTACGGAATGTCGGATGCATTATCTTTCGGATTGAAAAGGGCCGGTTTCAATGTGAGCAAGTACATGCCATACGGGCCGGTGGATACTGCGGTTCCATACCTTATCCGGCGGGCATATGAGAACCGTGGTATGATGTCTACAGGAGCTCTAGACCGCCAACTTATGAGGTAACTCACCGGTTTAACACTTTGGTTGAGTCCGTACCGGTTTGGAAAACATCGTTTTCTGCCTAGATTTTGGTCTTAACAATGTGTTGGTTTGTTTGTGTCTTTGTAGGAAGGAGCTTAAGAGAAGAGTTATGGGTTGGTGATTGGTGAAGACGGAAGATATATAAATGTGTTTCATTCATGGAATAATTATAAGGCAAATATAGATTTTAAAATTATATAAATGGAGTAGCAAAATATCTGAAGTAGGTTTTGATCACAAAAGGGTATCATCCACAAATGTATACAGTAATTCCTTAGTGATCAATGATAATGTAATTTGCATATTTCATTTTTTGCTTGAATCAATAATATATATTTTTATTTAAAATTTACTATGATTTTTTGAAAAGTGTGTTCTTCATGTTGCTATTTTTATTTTTTTTATCACAACTAAGCACCATAAGAAGGATCAAAGCAAAAATATATGAACTCTATACAAGGACCAGAACATGTTAATCATATATAATTGTTGGGAAAATTAGTAAGTTCTCATATATGTGAAGATATAATAATGTTGATGATGATCATAATTGGAAGATGATGATGATGGTGATAATAAGAAGATGATGATGATGATTGTATGATGATCATGATATGATGATGGTGATGAGAAAAACAAACAAAAATGGGTAACCCATCAAACCTATTACAATATCCCATGTTACAAACACATTAGACTCATCAACCAATTAGGATTAAAAAGGACATATTTAACCCATTAAAGTTGATGGGTTTGGGACCGATCGGCCAATGATTTTTGACTCTTGTTGCTATTACAATATCCCATGTTACAAAAATTAAATCCAAGCTATTTGAAAAAAAAAAGAGAAAGCAAATCCTAGTCAAACTTGAAAAGGAACAGAACATGATATATTTGATTGTCTTAGATGATTTAAGAACCAAAACTAAATGATGAGACTCTCTATAAAACTGGTTTGGTTTAGATTTTAGCTCTTATCTTAACTCTAGTTTCTAGTTTGGCCAAGTTCCTTTGTTCATGTGGATGTAGTATCCGAAACAATAAAGAAGAGAAAAAGATTTACTTTCTCAAACCCTACCTTCATCACTAAAACTTCTTCTCACTTCCTCCTTGACTTCTTAAGATATCAAATGCCTCTTTCAATGCCTACAATGCATTCAAAGGAAACTATGGTCATTCAATAAAATATTGTGGGAAAAGATAGACACCCATGAACACACTCTAACCTTATGGAAGAACCTGTGGTTCTGAAAACACTCGGTGACATAAACCATGTACTTATTGTGTAGCTCAATTAGTAGTTGATTAGTAGTTGCGTCGTCAGCTTGTTTGATAAGGGCATTCCCCTCTTCAGTAATATGCTGTTTTTATACACACATTTTCCAATGAAAACCAATGTGAGTTAAAAAAAAAAAAAGAAATTGATTTGGAAACAAACAAAAGTAAGTTTAAAAATAAAATAAAATAAACCTTTTTGAATAAGTCTGCAATACGTTCTAACCTATGAGGGATTGGATGATAAAGACTGTACATCCTAGAGAGATCATTCTTCTGAAAGTATATATATAGCAATGCTCCATCAAAATAGATAATTTCAAATGATAACTTGTTTACATATTATAACCACAAAAAGTTAAATTTACCTTGTCATCTCTTAGCAATGCACAGCACCCTGAATGCTCATTTTCTAGACGGTTTTTTGCAACCATTACCAACAATTGATTTTGTACTTTCTGCAATCATAAATAAACAAACAAGTTCAATAATTATCAATGTTTGTATAACCAGCTCATAATACAGTCAGAAATAACCTACCTCAACTAGTTTGGGTTCAGTGCTTGAATGGAGATAGTGAGTGACTCTCTCCCTCTCCCTCTTTAGACACTCCTCAACCTGCAATATAACATTACTAACGTTAACATATATACACTTTTTTCTGAAATCGAATGAAAACATAGTCGTAGACATGCCTTTATCATGTAATCAGGACAAGAATCCTCCTCGATCCACCTTGACGCCTTGCGAGAATAGTAAGAAGCAGTATCTTGAAGCATGAAGCTTTCAAAATCCTCTTCATATTTTTCAGTGGTTCCCATCCCATTATCCACATAGACATCTAATACGTTCTTCACTAGTGCCCTATCAATCTCTTCGCCCTCACGTTCTTTATGAATCTGGCAAAAGTTATATTGTTAGACAGAAAAAAACAAGAACTATGCTGAACTAGAGTGTTTTTTCATTACATATATCGATACTTACAAGTGCTACTACAGCTTTTGTGGCCATGGATTGCATCTCAGAATAAACCTAAAGCAAAAAATTTGCATGAATAAACAAATACATTTGCGGCATTGAAAAATTAGGAGCTATAGGAATATTCATTACAAACCAGGTCAAGGAAGCATGTCAATCCAACTTCATCTAGTGATGGAATATTAGTCCGAGGAACCAAGTAACGGTCGATATAATGGAAAATGTTGGTTAAAAATGTAACCAAAATTTTATGGTTATTCCACCTCTTAACAAGCTCTATTAGCATATGTTCATCATGCTTCTCCCTTAAAGAAGGCAACACCTTAACCACATATTAAACGAAATTATATTAATTAATTTTTCCTTTTAAGTTAAAAAAAGACAAATATGTAAAACTTTGGTACTCACCGTTTGGATAGTATAATCTTCAATTACTTGAAGATACTTCTCATAAAGCTGATGTGAGTAATCTGGTTTTTGGGTGCACATATCGTAGATTGTCCTGTGAATCACATAAGAGATTACTGTGGTAGGTGTAGAACTGTCAACAACAAACATTACTTATGAATTATGATGGCCTACGTACGTGTAAAGATTGACACCTAGCTGAGGTTTAAATGCTGGTTCCGGCTCTTCTTCTATGATCCTTATCACTTCGGTAATACCTTTCTGCAAGGAGGACCATCCTTCCTCAAATTTAAGGACCATCCTTCTAGAATCTGTTTCAGGCTCTCTTGAGTCAAACTTTGGAAAAATATTAAGATAGTTACAACAAAATTTAGGTCTTGAGAGAGGTCATTATATATCGACACTTTTGCATCCATATTAGGTATATTCAAAACTAATATTCTTATTGTTATTGTCAATCACAAACCAAAACAAATTATAACAATGACAAGATGTTACGTCTTACGTGTCCATTGAGATTACGCGAGAATGAATCAACCACATATTTGAAAACACGAGAAAGATTCCAATCTTTGAAAGTAATGAAGATTTGCGTGGAAAACAACAAAACACGGAGAAGCTGACATAAACCTAACTCGATCAAAATCATGTACATAAACCCTAAAACCCTAAGAGTCACGTACCTGAAGATTTAGATTTCACCGTAAAATTAGCTATGAGAATCGGAATGCGACTAAAAAACCTACAAGAGAAACGGAAGTCAATATATATGTTCAATATATATACTAGATTAGGACCTGCAAATTTTTTAAATAAAATTAAATTTAACAAAAGATATAATAAAATTTTGTTGTAAATAGCAACACTTAAAGTAAATATTTAAAATTTTAGTTAGGGGAAAAAGTTATTTATATATTTGTTTTTGTCTTACTACACTAATTTGTATTTCTATATTTTGAAATTATTGTAACATTTATCAGTCACCAAGACATTTATCAAATATACATCATTATCTCCTTATTAATTATTATTAAAAGGAAAGTACAAATTGAAAAATGGTCTAATTTAGCTTCAATTTCAATTTCAATTTTGGATTTTGTAAGTGTTTAGCAAAATTGATAAGGGTAAATTAGTCTAAAATTTTCATTAAAGCTTTAGGATCCGCGTGTTTATAAAACAGGTTTAAAATGAATCAAATATATCCAAATCCTTAAACGAATCACTAATCGGATTTTAACATCTTCACAAAACAGAGATGCAATCCTAACCATTCAACATATTTTGTATCTAATTTAAGGCATATTCGATCGCAATATGAAATATATTCTCCAAATCTCGATTAATTGCTGAATAAATTTCCAAAAAAATATGATCTAATCTAATCCTAACCATAAACTACTACTCAATATCCTAATTTTCCCTAAATTCGTGAATCATTAATTTTGATATCAATCAAGAAGATATTCGGGTTAATATATCCTATATTTTTTGCTTCGACTCCAAGATTTTCGAAAATTTATAAGCTAAAAATACTATCATTCTACTTGACTATAAATATCAACTCTATCATTCCTTACTATCCAGCAATTCACATCAAACGACTAATACCTCTTTTTTCCCAGCCAAAAACCACCGCGGGTTGAATCCTATCTTCAACAAATCAGGATCGTCACCTTGCAAAGTTCACATCTGATCTGCATCTCAAACCAGGATTCACCAACAGGTAACACTTTCAAATGTTTCATGGGGGCTTTCTTGACACTAATAAGACGTTTAGGGTTATTTTCATAATATTGTAATAGTTTGAAGGTTGTTTTGAAAAGTCACCTGCGGGACATGAAGGATGAGAGCGTGCGTAGTGAGACGCGATGGCGCGTGGATCCCAAACGAGCTTGCCACAACTAACGACAAGTGAATCTCGAGAGACGCAAGCCAATCTGAATTGAAGCTACAGGTGCCAAAGATGCACAACGTCAAGACACGTGCGTAGCACCGTGACCACCGCCGCGAATGCACCGTCCATGTAAAGACACGCCGGTCCGGTGGTTTGGCCGATAGCGAGCGCGTAGAAGAAGAGCAGATCCACCGCTAAAGTCATCCCTCGAGCTAGAAGCAACGTGCGGTTCCATCTCTGCACTCGCTTGTGATTATAACATTTCCTTTATACTCAAAAATCTGGTTCAGACTGGATTGGAGACAGATCCTTCCTGAATCGGAACTAAGGAAGAACCGGCGGTGGATTTTCTTTTACTTTCTTTACTTTGTCTTTATAATGTAATCTTATTAGTTTATAATATACAAAGAATTCTTTCCAACTTACTGTTGTGAAAACGTATTTCGAATGATTTTATAACTTAATAAAGAAGTATCAATATAAGAGAGAAGTAGAAAATAGAGAGAGATTTTGCATTGATTTTGTTGTGATCCTTTTGTTGGTGTACATTTTACAATGAATTTGATGGTATATATAGAGAAGAAATATAGAGATGTTTAGTGATGGTGGTCTCCACATAAATGTTTTACACCATCCATTTATAAGTGGGAAGTGTTGGTGATTTTACACCATTGATTTCTTAGTGGAATGTTTGTTGAATTTGATTTTCATAACACTCCCCCTTGGAGACCAGCGTCACTATTGTCTCTTGCGTAATATTTCTTGTTGCCTCGTTAAAAACCTTTCCAGGAAAACCCAGTGGGAAAAACCTTGGTAGGATAAAAGAGTGCAACTTCGCAAGCTCCCCCTCAAATAATCAGGATCACGTCTTACAAGTGTTCATCACCATAGATGTATGACGTACTGCCTCGTTAAAAACCTTATCATGGAAAAACCCATTGGGATAAAAACCATGACAAGGGAAAAAGAGTACAGTAACACATACTCCCCCTGGAAAAGACTTCATAGGTCTCGTAGATGATGCATTCCAATACTTTGAACATGCTTTCTAAATGTAGAAGTTGGAAGCGCCTTTGTGAATAGATCTGCTGCATTGTCACTTGAACGAATGTACTGAACGTCGACTTCCTTATTCTTCTCGAGTTCTTGAGTGTAGGAGAAGAATCTTGGAGGAATATGTTTTGTTCTGTCGCTCTTGATATAGCCTTCTTTGATTTGAGCAACACATGCAGCATTATCTTCATATAGTCTTGTTGGCTCTTTTTTGATGACTAATCCACTTGCTTCTTGAATATGGTTAGTCATAGATCTAAGCCATACACATTCTCTACACGCTCATGAAGAGCAATGATCTCTGCGTGATTTGATAAGGTGGCTACTATCGTTTGCTTTTGAGAACGCCACGAGATTGTAGTTCCTCCAATGGTAAAAACATATCCAGTTTGTGATCTAGACTTATGAGGGTCCGATAGATATCCTGCATCTGCAAAACCAACTAGACCAAACTCGGAGTTTCTAGAATAATATAATCCCAAATCAATTGTACCTTGAAGATAGCGGAAGATGTGTTTTATCCCATTCCAATGCCTTCGAGTAGGGGATGAATTGTACCTTGCAAGCAAATTAGTAGCAAAAGCAATATCTGGTTTAATACAATTTGCAAGATACATAGAATGAGAAAATTCCATCATCATCATCTATCTCATTTCTAACCCATATTTTTCTATTTTGGGTATAGTTGATGGAAATCTCATAGTTTTCTTTATTATTTTCGTCTTCAGGACTTTTTCCGTCTTCAGGACTTTTCTCTGTATCCAACTCTTCATGAATCTTCTCATTTACTTCTCCCAATTTCTTTTTCTTCCGGGGATTTTTATCTTTTGAGCCCATTGGTCTCCCCCTTTTCAACTGAACTTTAGGTTCATTTATTTTTCCATCAGTTTGTTCTTCGGGAACATCAATTCTAGATGGAACATTCGCAGCGGGTATATAAGATTTTGTCACCCTTCTTGTATTAGTGAATGCATCTGGTAGTTGATTTGCCAAATTTTGTAAATGTACAATTTTCTGAACTTCCAGTTCACGTTGTTTCGTAGGGGGATCAAGGTGCAATAAAGAAGGTGTGCACCATGTAATATCTTTTGGAATTTCTTTAATTCCTCCCCCTAATGCTGGGAATTCTCCCTCATTAAAATGGCAATCAGCAAAACGTGCCGTAAACATATCACCAGTTTGCGGTTCAAGATACCGAATTATACTTGGTGATGTAAACCCGACATATATTCCCAATCTCCTTTGTGGTCCCATTTTTGTTCTTTGTGGTGGAGCTATAGGTACATAAACCGCACATCAAAAAACGCGGAGATGGGATATATCTGGCTTCTGGCCAGAACCTAATTGTAATGGGGAGTATTTATGATATGCACTTGGCCGTATTTGAATTAGTGCAGCAGCATGCAAGATTGCATGACCCCATACCGAAATTGGGAGCCTTGTTCTCATTATTAACGGTCTAGCAATAAGTTGTAGCCGTTTAATCAAGGACTCAGCCATGCCATTTTGTGTATGAACATGAGGGACCGGATGTTCAACATCAATTCCTAATGACATGCAATAATCATTGAAAACTTGTGAAGTAAACTCACCAGCATTATCAAGTCTTACTTTATTTATTGTATAATCAGGGAATTGTGCTCTCAACCTGATTATTTGGGTAATGAATTTCGCGAAAGCCAAATTTCGTGTGCTTAATAAACACACATGTGACCATCTACTGGATGCGCCAATTAATACCATAAAATATCGAAATGGCCCGCACTGTGGGTGAATAGGCCCACATATATCACCATGTATTCTTTCTAAGAATGCTGGAGATTCATTCCCAATTTTCGCTGGTGATGGCCGAGTTATTAACTTTCCTTGAGAACAAGCATTACATGAAAATTCTTTTGATTGAAAAATTTTCTGGTTTTTCAATGGATGGCCATTTGAATTTTCCACAATTTTACGCATCATGACTGAACCTGGATGCCCTAAACGTTCATGCCAGATTTTGAACGTATTTGTAAACTTCTGGTTTACAGTAATATATGATTCAATCATATTTATTTTTGTGGAGTATATTCCGGAGGATAAAGCTGCTAGCTTTTCTAATACACATTTCTTCTCCGTAATAATTGATGTAATGCAAAGATATTCAATGCCATTTTCATTTAGAGTTTCTATGTGATATCCATTTCTGCGGATATCTCTGAAACTTAACAAATTTCTAAATGATTTAGGAGAATATAATGCATTATTTATTTCAATTTTTGTTCCCCTCGGCATTGAAAAACTGGCTCTTCCGGAGCCCATAATAATTTTTGCATTACCAGATATAGTATTAACGCTTCCGGCGGAATTTTGTATTTTTAGGGAGGAGAAATACTTTTTATCTTTAAGGATTGTGTGCGTTGTAGCACTGTCTGCCAGACATATATCTCCATCCTTCATCTCAAATTTGGACATTTTCTGAATTTATAAATATTTATAAAAATATGTTAATATATCATAACAAACGATTTATATTACAATAAAACTATTTTACAATAGAGATATAATACAAAACACACAAAAACAAACATTAAGCTTTTATTTTCTTCTTCAGGAAGATAAACATAACTATCATGTCACACAAACTTCTTCGGGAAGTTTTATTCATTTTGTTTCTCGTTGATGGCTTCAGGATCAACTATGAAATCGGCAATGTCGAGATATGTATCATCGATTAAACCATCGAAAGAAGGCCCTGGTTCACCATAAACGAAGTTGGCTTCTTTTTCTTTTTGTGATTTTTGGTACAGATCGGCCAAATGTTTCGGCGTACGACAGGTACTGGACCAATGTCCTTTCATGCCGCATCTGTAACAAGCATTTTCATGTTGCTTAATCGCGCGACCATCTTCGTTCCTTTTGAATCTTTTATTGTTGTTTTTAGTGGAATCATTAGGACCGAATTTTCTTCCGTGTCCACGTCCACGCCCATATCCACCTCGTCCACGACCACGATCATTACTTCGAGCGCGTTTACGTCCGTAATTATTATAATTAGATGCTGCAACATTCACTTCCGGGAATGGAGCTGATCCAGTCGGACGAGATTGATGGTTCAACATCACAATTTCATTATTTTGTTATGCAACCAACAGAACTTGCATTAGTTCAGAATACTTCGTGTATCCTTTTGCTCGGTATTGTTGTTGCAGAAGTACATTTCCAGGATGGAATGTTTGGAGAGTTTTCTCAATCATATCATAATCACTTATATTTTCTCCACATAACATTATCCTGGAAGTAATTCCGAACAAAGCGGAATTATATTCGGCAACACTTTTGAAATCCTGAAAACGGAGGTTCAGCCACTCGTGTTTCGCTTTTGGTAAGATCACATATTTTTGGTGATCAAACCTATCTCCGAGTGCTTGCCAAAGATCTGCAGGATCTTCCTTTGTGATGTATTCATCTTTTAAACCATCATTGATATGGTGGGTTAAAAATATCATGGCATTTGCCTTATCCTCTTCAGGGGATGATTTTGATTTATCGATGGTGTCAAGGAGCCTTTTTCCTTTTAAATGCCTCTTTGCTGCAACGGCCCATCTCATATAATTATTCCCAGAGATATCAAGGGCAGTGATCTCGAGTTTTGCCAAATTTGACATGATAACTGTAAACATATAAAATAAATTTTTTAAACATAAATTTACTCGTTTTTCAATTGTAATTTAAATGGCATGATAATGTTATTTAATTAAATTGAACCATTTTAAATATGCAAACGATTACAAATGTCATTATTAAAAGTTTCATTTAATTAATTTAAAACATAGAAGGTACTTTCATAAGTGAAGCGATTACAAGAAACACAATTACATAGAAAAGTAAAATATAAACCATTAAAAACTCTTCAGGAGAAAATTCTCCAAAAATTAAACCATAAATAGCAACAAAAATAAAACCTATTACAAAAACTAAGAATGAATTAACCATTTTTTTTTCTTAGATTTTAGAGAGAGATATGATGAATGCGTGAAATGAAATGAATGAAAAATGATTGTATTTATAGATTGAAATTTATTGTTCATAACCGTTATAAATACTGTTCCTAGCCGTTTGAAAAGTGTAAAATTTTGAAAAATTTCTTCATGACCGTTGGTGAAAATATTAAACCAAAAATCAATCGTAAATATATATAATAAAATAGTTAAAAATTTAACAATTTAGATATCATAATGGAATTTATAAACATGAAATTAAAATATAATTATGAAATTAAAAGAACAATAATTATAATTTGTCTTCTGGACAAAATTTATTATATAGTTCTTCTGGAACGTTTTCATATGTCTTCTGGACATTTTTGTTTCATATATTTTATTTTGTATAGTTCTTCAGGAACTTTCAATAAATATCTTCAGGATATGTAATTATAAAATAATGATCTGAGGAGGCAGAGCCTACCATATGATCATGATCCGTTTCAGGAGGCATAGCCTTCCATAGGATCAAGGAGGAGGTATAACCTTCCATTCCTTAAATATTATAAATAAACAAATTTTAAATAAATTTAAACATAATTTAAAACATTACCTTCACTATACCTTAAATATTTAATCGTGTAGAGATTCGGATGTTTTTAGAAACGAGAGCTTACTCGTGCTTCACTATACCTTAAATATTTAATCGTGTAGAGATTCAGATGTTTTTAGAAACGAGAGCTTACTCGTGCTGATAACGTGTTGTGAAAACGTATTTCGAATGATTTTATAACTTAATAAAGAAGTATCAATATAAGAGAGAAGTAGAAAATAGAGAGAGATTTTGCATTGATTTTGTTGTGATCCTTTTGTTGGTGTACATTTTACAATGAATTTGATGGTATATATAGAGAAGAAATATAGAGATGTTTAGTGATGGTGGTCTCCACATAAATGTTTTACACCATCCATTTATAAGTGGGAAGTGTTGGTGATTTTACACCATTGATTTCTTAGTGGAATGTTTGTTGAATTTGATTTTCATAACACTTACAACATATTTTTTCAATTATTTTTATTAACTTACAGTAAATAACACTGTTTGTTATTTTAAACAAAAAAATATATAGAATTTTTCACACTATTACAACAATTAGAATACCAAGAAATACAGCTTTAATTTTTCACATTTCTGTAATACTTTATCTATATTAAATTTTGGTACAAAACCCACAAATAATACACATAGTTAACCCAATAAATATACCTTCCCCTAACTAAAAATTTAACAACCACCAAAAAACATATATTAACAATTTTTAAAAATTATAAATTATACATTATAAAATATATAATATGAAAACCAAACAAAACTGATACCTGCGGCATACCGCGGGTTGAATCCTAGTTGTTATTGCAAAATCTAAAACAAAATGTAGTTTCACAATCTCGTCTAAAATATGATTGCACAACTTGTTCAGAAAATGTGTTACATGCAAATTACCGGTCAAACTGTTGTCATATTTACAAATCTCCTATCTACTTTACCACACAAAATGTGTTTTTACATTGAATCATAGTCTATCATTGAAGTATGTTCTTTATCACCACCTACACAATGTCTCTATAAACATATTAAGCCAACTATATGTCTCTTTTTTTACGTCCAACTATTTGTCTCTTTTCAATCACTTTTGCATAGTTTCTTTAACCACTAAAATTATTGATTCACAAAATATTTCGAATGAAAACTATATAACATATCAATAATTGATGATGTATTTATAAGAAAAACTAAAATCTATATATATAATGGAGAGTTGTCTCTCTGATCTAGGGTGTCCATATCATCATCCAAGTCACCCTATTTTAATTTTGTGTAGGCTCCACATATTTTATTTATTTAAACAAAAAACATTAAAACTATAATTCATACATTTTATAATTTATATTATTATATTTCATTAAAAAACCACAATTTACAAAAAAATAAATTAAATATTAAAAAAATAAAAAAATAAATTTATAACACAAAATATGAATTTTTTTAATAGAGATTGGATAAATAGAAAATTAGATAATTATATCTTAACATATAATGAGTAGATATTCTTAAATGAATAGAGATATGAAAAAACAAACTTAACATATAATCATGGGAAATTGTTAAAAATACCCCTTTTGGTGTGCCCCTTTTCAAAAATGCCCCTTTTAAATGTCCATTTTCAAAAATGCCCCTTTTTAAATCTGAAATTTTTATAAAGTTTTATTAGGTTTATAAGGTACTTATGGATTGTAATTACTACTTGAAGACTCGATCCAAGTATTTATAAGGTTTTATAAGGTGTTTTTAAAGGTTTTACAAGTTATTTTAAAGGATTTTTAAGGTTTTTCAAAGGTTTTACAAGATATTTTAAAGGTTTTTAAAGGTATTTAAAATGCATTTATAAGGTATTTATAAAGTATTTATACTCCTGGTGGTGGTAAATCATGACTCAATCTTCGTGCAGTGCCTAGGATTTTTAAGCCTCCACTTAAGGGCCCCCTGATAAACTGGTGGTCTTGGGCGCCTGAGCAAGTACGCAAGTAAGCGATCCTTCCAACCAAACGAGAACCACTCTCCCACCACCATGTGGTTGGTAGTCGTCCCTTTGAGCATTTTAGTGATGAGTCATTTAGTTTGTGGTTGTGGCTTCGTGGAGACTGCGGAGAGGCTCCGGACTCCCGTCACGGTGGTTAGCTCCGGCGAATTTGTCTGTTAGATGGTTCCGTGTCATCGAATTTCAGATTCTCGTCTCGCCTCTTTGCTTGGTTTTGGTTTTGGTGTCCGATACTCACCGGAAATCTCTGATTGGGGAGTTGGGTAAGGCTGCGTGTGCTGTTTGGCTCGATTTCTTCTTCCTCGCCATGGTAGGGGCTGGTCTAGTTCTTTGTCGACGGATCAAGATTTGTGACTTTCTCTTTCTCGAGGCGCGGTATGGTGGTTAGGCGAGGCAACAAATTTGAGGTCGTCATGATATCACTCTGTGACAACAGAGACTTAAGGACTAATCTGCGTCATAGTGTGGCTGATCGTCTTTTGCTTTAGGTTCTTTGCGAGGTAATTGCGTTCTCAGTGGCGTAAGGTTTTAGTTATCGTCAAAATCTGTTGCCTTTTTGTAGCAGCTTTAGCGGAGTTGCTTGGCGAAGTAGTGGCTACCGGTGGTGGTCTTTCTTTCTTCTCCATTTGCATTTGTCTCCGGTAAATTCACAATTCGTTTGCTTTGCCTTTTTAAGGGTTTTGTTGGGATCTTTAGTTGTTTTCTACGTGACCTCCGCTCTTGCTTTGGATTGAGTTTAGTCTATCATCTCGTATTCCTTAAGTCGTGGAGGAGCTAGTAAGACTAATGGGCTTTTGGTGCTGTTTCGTATTGCAATATTTTTGCTCTGTGCTAGCCGACTACGGGGAATGTGCTTGGTAGAGTGAGCTAGTGCTAATAGCGTACATTGGTTTGTTTGGTTCCAATCTGAGATCGCTCATGGATTAGTTGAAGAGCCGCTCCCTCATGACGTAGAGGAGTCTGTGATCGAGGGCATTGAGACTTACGCCGTTGAAACCTCGGTCCATGGGCCTCCACTGAAAGGCTTCCGCTTCTTTGGGTTTTTGTTTTGCAGTCTTTTCAGTTTTCATAGCCATCTTTCGTCTTTTGTAGCTCACTTTGGAGGAACTTCAGAATCGTGTATCACTTTATCTGACACACCGTTTGATAAACGGCATACGTTGAGTCGATAGACTGATTGTTTTTGTTTCCATGTTTTTATCTTTTTTGCCATTCGACCAAGTCAATAAGTTTAAAATCCATGATTGTAAACCTAAACATTTTCATTTTTATAAATATTTACATTCTTAGCAAAAAAAAAATATTTATATAAGAAAAAAATTATAGATGATAATTAAAGATGATAATTGAAATTAAAATAAACAATTTAAAAATACCACAACTAAATTAAAATATTTGAAAAAAAAGAAACATATATTGATCTTACATACTCCTAACTTAAAAGGAAATTCAAAAAGTATTTTAAATCAGCACATATTTCCAATTAGAGAATGAAACTGAAATAAATAATGGAACTTTTTAAATTAAATTAGGGCACATGTTGCAATCTAAAATTATTAGCACGATGATATACGATTTATCTTTTATATATCAAAACTATAACAATTAAATTTTAAATATATAAATCATGATATATGTATCTATATATAATAGCAAACCCACTTTTAAGGATCTGCTGATATTATAGCATTTTTTTCTTAAAAACAATTAACGGTTTCGATTCAACTACTGTGCTGAGAAAATTCAATCTAATGGTTGAGGTTGGTTTATCTCTGAATCTAAACGTTGTGTTTGTTCCCATTAATTAATTCGCTAAACCAAAGAATGCTTCTTATCTTCGCGAGATCCAATCTTAGTTAAATCGCTTCGCTGTTGATCTTCGTCAATCCAAAGACATCAAGTACGGTGTTTCCCTCTCGGATCATTTAATTTCCCATCTTTGTTGTTCATTGATTTTATTTCCGTGCTGTTTGGTTTAACAATATATATAACTAAGGGTCTGCTAATATCAATATATATATATATATATATATATATATAATATTAGCAATATGATGCAGCATCCTTATCGTGTCACACAAGGTTAAACGTTTTCTATTTTCTTCTTGGTTGCTTTTCCTTTTCTCTGCAGTTTTTTTTTTTATTTCTCTGCAATTTTCTGTTTATCTTGGATTTTACTTTTATTTGATTTAGGTTTTCCTAATTACCTTAGGAACTAGAAGCTAAGCTTTCATATAAATAGTCCTCTAAATCTCTAATGCCTTGTAAAGAGGCAATTCTCAAACAAGCTTCGTCCGCTTCATCAAAACCTCTGTTTCTTCGGTGTCCTCTTCTTGTTGTCTCTAGTTTCCGCTCCATTATCACTCTCTTAGCAAGTAATCTCCGTCGAAATTATGAGCAGAGATTTATCCAGTAAGAAGCGTAAGATCTCTGCTCACACATGCGTTTTCTGGGACGTCGAGGATTTCCAGGTCCCTGATGGTCACGATCCTGATTGGGTTTATCAGAAAATCAAATCAGCTCTTGCGAAAAAGGGTTATCGTGGTATTGTGGAAATTAAGGCTTATGCATGGTGAGAAGAACAAGATTCGGGATGAGTTTCTACTTGCTGGAACCATTGTTGTACCCGAAGGAGATAAATGTGCGAGAGTTTATAGGATGATGAGCGACGTTCTTTTCTGGGCATTGGACAATCCTTCAGATTATCCTGTACTACTGCCAAATGTGATGGTTATCTCCAAAAACATCTCACAAGAGGAGGGTTTCCTCAGGGTTCTTCGAATTTTGCAATGTAGAGGTTACAACATTCTCTTAGCAGATTCTGATTATGATGTCGCATCACAAAATGAGCTTCACTTTGTAAGCTCATTATGGCTTTGGAAAAGCCTAGTAGATGGAGGAAAACCTATCGACCAAACCAGAAGCTCACAATCTGATGACAATAAGGAGTAAGTAGCGCAAGAACGAAAGTAGCTAGCTACACTTTTATTTTATTTAAATGATCCCTTGTTTTTTTTGTCTTTAACTCTCTGAAAGAGTCTTTGGGTTGTGTGTATAATAAAAACATTGACATTTCATCTTGTTCTCTGTATTGGGTTCAAATGCTCTGCTCGTCCTATTGAATTCTTCGAAAAAAAAAAAAATATTAGCAATATATATAAAAAATATATTCGCGATTAATTCGCTAAACCAAAGGATGCTTCTTATCTTCGCGATTTTTGGTTATTCACATCTCTTTGAGTCTTTATAAAATTATTTCTTGAAACCTGTTGATTTTTAATTTTGAAAAGATTCTTCGTTTCTGATTTCTCCTCCTATGAATTATGATTATCCCTGTTCTCACCGACTTCAGTTTTTATTTATTTTTGAAGATGTGAATGTTAGCATTTTTTTAGAAAATAAAAGAGGTAACCTACGAGGCTGATTGTTTAAAGCATATATATATCTAACGATTCGAATTGCTTAAATTTATTAATCTATGATGTCAGCCGTTTGATTCAGCAAAATGGTTTTTGGTTTAATTCAAAACGATTTGCCAAAGATCAGGGCCGGCCCAAACTATTTGAGTGCCTAAAGCAAAAATTTTTTTGGCCCATTAACAAAAGCTGTTATAAAAAAAAATACAAATTTCAACATGTATGGGATTCAAAACCATAACATGTACAACAAAAGACTTCAATCTAACCACTAGACCACAGTAACATTTTAAAAATTGTTGCCCTTAAAACTACTTATAATTATTTGATGCTTAAAGCCCTTGCTTCATGGGCTTTACCCATGGGCCGGCCCTGCCAAGGATTCTCATCCCTCTTACCAGCGACTAGAATTTATCTAAGTATTTTGAAAGCATACATGTTGTTCACTTTTTAATTCATGTTTTGTCACCTTTGTCTCCATGACCCTAGCTATGTTCATTATCAATATTGAATTTATTAGTCATGTCACTGGTAGTAAGAATTTTCCATCTTCTGATCGGGGAACGAAGACAAGAAGTCAAGTATATATGATGTTTTATATATTTTCTGCACAGGAAACTTTAGGTATATATAGGTTCTGTACCACTTTCCTTAGAATTATGCGTACATTATTTTCTTAAGGATTATGCGTTAATTTCGAAAATTCTGTCTGGTTCATATGGATGGGTTATGTGGTCTCTATTTTACTTTCATGATACATCTAGATATTTCACCCTTCATATTTATATGACACTCTTCCTTCATAATTGCCAATGTTGTATCATCTTCTTTGTTAATGTGATAAGTATCTTGTAAATAATTTAAATTAGTTTAAATTGATAGCAAAATGGAAACCAGTTTAGAGATTTTAAAACATATGCGACATCGGATGATTATAGTTTTCAGATTTCCACTCTAAAACATTAGGTAAATCAAGTTATGCATATTTAACTCTCTTCTAAAATTTCCTTACGTCACTTTAGTCTTTATATATATATATATATATATATATATATATATATATATATATATATATATATATATATATATATTTTTTTTTTTTTTGATATACCCGATCGGCTGATCCGGTCAGCCTCGGTAGGAACGCACCGGAGTGCTACAGAGTGGACTCACTACCACCCCGAGGGATGGGCTACCACACTGCCTGATCCGAGTTTAGAATGCTTTCCGACTAATGCCCGGGAGTAGCTGGATCGCCTGTTACCAGACTACCAGGTAAACTGTCTGGGCCGAAGCCCAAGGCCAGACTTCTCAACAAAGTGTTGATAACAGCGAGGAAGGAAGATCGAACCCGGGTTCGGGATTTCACCCTCAACTCCGGACTCGCCCTACCACTCGCCCACCACCTTGCGGGCAATTTTAGTCTTTATATAGGAATAGGAAATCTAATGGTTATGATTTGTTGAAGTCAAAGGTTGATGGTGAGATTTTTACCTATTAACAAGACAGATGCTTCCGTTCGCCCTCTCATCACGAATCGTCACTTCTTTTCGTACCAAGATTCACATCTCTTCATTCAGTATATTATGACGAGCAATTGCATTCGACGAAATGATGGGCATAGCTCTAAGTAAATCTCACTTTTGTTTTTTTTGGGTTAATCATCTTCTTTGGTTTACAAGATCATCGGCGATTAATCTTTCAGTAAACAATAACAGTTGTTAAAAGTTTCGTTTTTAGAATATAGTTTTAACAAACAGAAAAAAAAGATTTATCACATAAATCTTTCTTATCTTGTGTAGACTTGTAGTTGAGACTTTTGTTCCTTTGAGTACACGCGCGTGTGATGGGAGTGTTTTGTTTTTTTCTTCTATTGGAACTAAAACAGCATTTTTCAGCATCACGTTGCTATTATCAGGCCATGGCCCATATGAAATAGCGGTTTTACTTCAAAAAGCTTTCGAATGTGTGGAACGTGGAGACGTCATCTTATTTTAATATATTAATCAACGGTGTGATTTTTCCTCTTAATCTAATAAATAATATGCGTTTTCGCTTTTGAAAGACGCCCTTCTCCATAGTCCAAACCCTTGTTTGAAAAATCGCTAGACGCTAGTCAGGCGCTCGGCATGGGCCTAGCGATTAATCGGAAAATCGGATTAAAATCGGGGATTAACCGGGGATTAGTTTTAGGGTTATTTTAATATTTTTAAAATATATTAATCCAATATTGTAAAAATTTATGATTTTTATTACAAATTTATGATTTTTATTAAAATTTGAACACAAGTTATTGTAAAACATCACAAACTCCCTATTCAAATGATTGAATAACAAAAATGAAAGGTTTTTTTATACTTGCAATCTAAAAAATAATCGGGGTATATAAGATTAGGTGGAAAATAATCGGATTAGGCGGGAAGTAATCGGATTAGGCGGAAAATAATCGGGTTACTGATTTTTAGGGGATTAGTCATTAATCGAGGCGGATAGGGTGGGCCTAGCGATTAAGCGGGGAGTAATCGGGGCTAGGCGGGGATTTTTAGAACAGGGGTCCAAACCAAGGGTTTCTTTTATTTATATATATATATATATATATATATATATATATATTTTTTTTTTTTTGATAAGTATTTGAATTTCATTAATGAATAATGAGAAGAGTTTGTAGAATATACAAAAAAGCTTAACCTAGTATATTAGAATAGTAATTGTAATTTTTTCCTTGTTAGGATTAGTAATTCACCATATTTTTTTTAATTTTATATTACGTTTTAAAAAGGTAATTGTAATTTTTTTACTTTTATGATTTGTAATTTATTATATAATTTTTTTACACCTATCAAAAAATATGTAACAAAATCTTAAATTTGAAATAAAATATTCACGTCCATCTAAATTTATACATTCTGCATTCATATAATAACAAAAGATCCGCTGTAGCACTTTGGTTAAATCTTAACATCTAGATCCTTTGATATCTGGCTTTGAATTCCGGGTTCAAAGCCCGGCAGCGGAACACTTTTTTTGTTATATAAAACGCCATAACACTAATTTGATATGATAGTCTTTATATATATATATATATATATATATATATATATATATATACTTTATTCTCCTTCATTCATCAGATTTTGAGCCGACTTTATTCGTATATATATGGATGGTATAATAAATTGGGTGAAAAAACTCCACAATTGAGTCTTGCAATTTGTTATATACGACCCACTTTGGTCTCTATTGAGTTTTGTCTTTGATATGTTTTATCATTAATTCTTTGATATGTTTGCTTGTATGATCAGCTCGAGTGAAGCTGGTAAGTGTTGATCATGAAAAGATAAAAATATTACCTTGATCCACACTTGTTTTAGTTTGTTGAGATTGTTTTTTTTATGCCCGTTATGTATCTTTTAGCCCTCCATTGTCCCCTAAACATATAAATTAAGCTCTCGGCGGATGGCCAGTGACCCAAGTAAACGAAAGAATCGGTTAACTCAAATATGTGTAGTTGGAAAATGGAAACATCTCCTATGAATTTCTATACATGGCCGGGATCCAACAAACCACTCAAGAAAAGATTCTGCAAAATTTCCCTTTTGAAGCGGGAACTCTTCCAGTGCGTTACCTCGGGTTACCACTCATGACAAAAGCAATGACCAGCAGTGACTATCTTCCTCTCACGGAGAAGATACGGAACCGAATTAGTACATGGACAAGCCGATTTCTTTCATATGGAGGAAGACTGCAGCTTATAAAGTCAGTTCTTATGAGCATCACAAACTTCTGGTCATCGGCGTTTTGTCTACCAGGAAAGTGTATGAAGGAAATTGAAAAACTATGTTATGCTTTCTTGTGGAGTGGACCAGAATTAAAGACTCACAGTGCAAAGGTAGCATGGCAAGTAGTTTGTCTTTCCAAAGGTGAAGGAGGCTTAGGTCTCAGGCCACTAAAGGAAACAAATACAGTTTGCGGTCTAAAGCTAATATGGAGGCTGCTCGCCGCTTAGACGTCTTTGTGAGGGCAATGGGTTTACACATATCTAATCCGTAACAAGTCTTTCTGGAACATCAATGGTTCTTCTATTCAGGGATCATGGATGTGGAGAAAGTTACTTAAACTACGAGAGGTAGCAAAACAGTTCCATAGGATGGAAATAAAGAGTGGAAGAAACACATCTTTTTGGTATGACAGATGGACTCCTATGGGGAAGATGGCGGATATGCTCGGGGATAGGGGATGTATAGACCTCGGCATTGCTAAAAATGCAAGTGTTGAAACAGTTCTAAGCAACCATCGACGAAGGCATCACCAACAAGACCTGTTAAACCGAATTGAAACAGAATTAGAGAAAGTAAAAGAGAAAAGACAGCCCACTGTCGATGATGTCAACTTATGGAAATGTCGAGCGGGTTTCAAGAGGAAGTTTTTCACTTGCGAAACATGGAAGCTCATTCGAACGGCGAGCCAGGTCTGTGAATGGGCAAAGGGCGTGTGGTTCCCGCAAGCCACACCGAAGTTTGCGTTCATAACTTGGCTGGTGGCTGGGAACATAATCGACTCTCTACGGGAGATCGAATGTTGAAATGGAATCAAGGTGCTAACTCAGCTTGTATCTTTTGTCAAGAGCCGGTGGAGACTAGAAACCACATTTTCTTCAGCTGCAGCTACTCGCATCAGATTTGGGAACAAACAACAAAGGATCTCCTAGGACATCATTACACGTCCCAATGGAACCAGATCAAGTCACTTGTTTCAAGTTCAACTCTCGACAACCAAACTCTGCTGCTTCTACGGTACTCTCTTCAGGTCGCTGTCCACTCCATTTGGAGAGAACGGAATAATCGCAGGCATGGCGAAGCTCACATCCCAGCTCCTTGCCTTGGCCAAATGATAGGGAAAACAATTCGGAACAAGATAACACTTCTTCGCTGCTCGGGGAACCAAAAATATGATGACCTCCTCATGTTTTGGTTTTCTACTCAAACTTAAAATTGTACCTTAAATCAGAATCTTCTATAAACTCGAAACTGAGGCACTTGTTGTAACACCGGTTTTTTGATTGAATAAATTTTACATTCTTTCAAAAAAAAAGAATTTTTATGCAGGCGCCAACCGATATTACTTGATGTGTATGAATGAGTTTTTGGCGTTCCGAGGTGGACGAAACTTCGCTCTTTGTGTAGACGAATATTTGTCGTAAGGTACAATCTGGCTCTGTTAGAGTCCCACATCGGAAAGAAATAAAATCCTTGGGCAATATATATAGTATGAGGCAAACCTCCTCCCTTGAGCTAGCTTTTGGGTGTTGAGTTAGGCCCATTACTAATATAGTATCAGAGCAAAGGTTCAACTTTCTCGAAAGTGGGCTACCATCCGTGGATGTCCAGTCCCACAAACTTCACGCTTCAGATGTCCAGTCCTGAGCATGAGGGGGGTGTGTTAGAGTCCCACATCGGAAAGAAATAAAATCCTTGGGCAATATATATAGTATGAGGCAAACCTCCTCCCTTGAGCTAGCTTTTGGGTGTTGAGTTAGGCCCATTGCTAATAGGCTCCATCTCATTTTACAAAAAAAAGTCCACTTTTAATAGTTTTAATGATACTCGAACCGAAAGTTTCAACCTGAACAACATTGAAGGCAACAAGTGGACCTTCTAAAACCTCTGGGATCAAATGCTTAGCCAGCAGAACAGAGTTTGAGTTAAAGAATGTTTAGGTAAAGCTGTATATATATCAAGTTTTCGCGATGACAACTTTATTCGACATATTAAGCAATCTTACTTGGGTTTTGAAGTAATCAGTGTAAGGTCATGTTGTTAAAACATGTTTCGAAAGTATTATCGGTTGGCGCCTGCATAGAAAGCAAAACTTACCGTTTAATATCGGTTGAAATACAAACGCCGGCGGACTAACGAAATATCCCCAGAAACTTAGCCCAAAAGAGGGAAGCAAAGCCCCAACAGAACGGGGAAACTATTTAGACCATCAACAAAGAGACAATATATCTAAAGAAGATCATCCGTTAAGGAAACAAGAAGACCTAAAAACTAAAATTGCGCAAAGAAACCAGAAACTCTCACCAAGCTTCCCCAAAGAAACTGTAAACACCGGAAGCACCAAAAAGATCGGATAGACCTCACACCGAAGTCAAACCAGTAGCAAAACCGACAGGGAGGAAAGCAAGAAGCCACCGATAGGAGAAACACAAATACAAACACCATCACACCTTACCAACCGGACCGATATAGCAAAATGCACTAGGGACAAGGCAAAAACCTTGAAAATCGACTAGAGATAAGCCAATTAAGATCAACAGTTCTTACACGCGGACACTCGTCGAATGCAGCTTCAGCACACCTACAGACAAAAAGCTGATGACGTCCTCGCAAGAGAAAAACTAGAGATTGAATCCATTGCTTCGCCTAGAACCTAACTCCAAGGATGATAGGCTAGTAGGTAGCTCAGCAACAAAATACCATCAAATTGGCCAACACCAAGAACGAAACCAGACCAAACTGCAACCACGAACAAGTAAAAGGACGCAATAGAGAGGTAGAGCAAAGATCTAAAGAGTAAATCCACAAACAGAGTCACCACCATCGATACAAGTCTCACAAACAAACACGAATTCTACGAGAAGACCAATGAGACAACGAGACTGAGCCACCTAAGTTCAAATCCGATCTGGGAGAGGAAGAACCGTACCGTCGAGGATGTCCGTCAACAACCACAGAAGCAAAGGATCCGATAGATCCAACATATAAGCGCCAAGACACCACTCAAAGAAGCAACACACCTCTCCGATAACCTTCAGATCCATCAATTAAGTGCTTCCCCACCAAAATTTTGCAGATCTAAAACCAAGAAGACATCAAATAATCTCGTCGAAACACCACTCTTTCACAGCCGACGAAAGCACAGACAAGGAAAGGAAAAGGAGGGGAGACCGACGCCGGCGCTAAAGGAACCGCCACGCGCCGGTCATATCTTGGTGAAGACGGTGAAGTTGATGAGCGGCGGTAATTAGGTTTGAGAGCTCTCTCGCGTTGTAGAAAGAGGAGTGAGTAACGATAACTCATTCAATATTTTCATTTTCCTCTTTTGTTAACCCTTGTATTTTCTAATGCAATTTCAAAACTTATTCAATCTAATGTTCCAAGGGAAAAAATTATATTTCTTTTTGTTTATCAGCCTGAAATTGTCAATTACAAAACTTGATCATAATAACACATCCATGCTATTGCGCATGAGCTTCATTAGAGTCTGAACCCACAAAGCTCATGTTTTTCATGCAGATGTATTCTTCCTTAGAAAGGCTTAAACCTACGAGCGGCCCGAAGTTGTTGTATCCTCTTCTTGTCTTGCTCGAACTTACTCTGAAGCGACAAGATTTCTGTCAATAAACAAGAAAACACAAAACCAAGAATCAATCATCAGAATAAGGGCAGACAGATCGAAAGGCCGCATGTGCCTTGCGGTGCATATAAAATCTGACCCGAGCCATACCGAAACTGATACAAACCAAGTTTGAAACTTCAATATAGAAAAGCCAGGAGCTTACCATTAAGTTGTGCTTCTCGCCTTTGGAAACGGTAGAAACCATGAGCGACGGGCTCACTCTGTTTCTTCTTAGAGATTTTATCCTCTAAAGCAGCCTGAGAAAAAGATCCAACCGCTGTTCCAGATTCAGTTTCTGTTGTCTTTTTCCTTCCTTTGTGATGCACGACCACAGTCCATCCACCTTCTGCAGCTTTAGCTTCTTTATCTTGTTTCTCCTGTTCAACACAGATGACAGCATTAGACAAAAACGATGTAGTCTCTAAGACAATAGACATGAACACTTAAAAATATAGGAGAAAAGGAAGAACCTGTTCAAGGCGTTCATCGTGAGCAGTCATGAAGTCATCGATTCTCTTTTGCAGCTCGTCTAAACCAGGTCTACCCTCATAGTAATCAGTAACCCATTCTGCAGTTTGCAAGAGAACTTATAAGTTATGGCAGAAACAGTTTCAAGAGTGTTCAGGCTTATCTAACCATATGCAGCTAATAATGGAAGAAACAGCAATCATTTTTGTTTCATTCATACTTTTCATTCCCCATGTGCAATCCTCATCGCCTGAAGAAATTTGATAAACATCTTCCTCCTCTTCAATTTTGTTCTCTTTCGTAGAGGTCATGTCCATCTTTCTCTTCTTATTTGATTTCTTAGACTTGCCTACAAAAAACGATTTACTTTATTAACAAGACCCCAAACAAGACAATGACTGCATCAAGCAGCTCTGAACTACCGGTTTATTACTTCAGTTACAATACGACCATGTCAAACATAAATAACATTCATAAAAACCTCAAATTAACATCATATGACAGAATTAAATAGACTGTAAAGTTAACATACTGCTAAAAAAATATTATGCAAAGACTTGAAACTAGATAAAGTTCTTCATGCAAATGTTGAGAGAACTAACATGAGACAAACACAACATGGTAATGAACTACTCACGTTCTCCTTTCAGATGATCAGCTTCAACTTTCGCGCTACTTATTTCCTCGGCCTTCCTTTTCTTCTTAGTCTTACTCATTTTGCCCTTCTTTCCTTTGACTATCTTAGTTGAAATAGCTGTAATAAGAACCAAAGATGCGAAACTCAATACCAGAATCTAACAACTGGGTAGTATATTGCTCTGCCAAAAATACAAGATTCACCTTCCAGATTCGGTTCGCTTATATCAACATTGCCTACTTTCTCTTTTCTCTTCTTCATCTTCCCATTGAGCTTCCCATCAACTGGAGAGCTATTTATTTCCTTACTCTTCTGAATCTTCTTCTTCAATTCAACCTTCTTTCTTTTCGGTTTCTCACTTGAATTAGCTATAAGGAAATAAACAAGATACTAAATTCAACACCAGAACACATCTTATAACACTTAAGAACTTCTAAATCCATCAAAGCCAAAACTTTCACCTTGTTGAGTGTCCTGAGATTGCTCGTTTAATTCGACATTGCTCACTTGAACTTTCTTCTTCCTCTGAATTTGTTTCCCAACTCTCTTTCCATCAGTTTCTCCTGCATTGATTAATCAGTCACTTCAATTAGACAAACAAAAATTTACAAAAGCAATTAGCTTCTGCTGCACAAGATAAACCCTTTGTAATTGAGTTCAATGTGATTCCAAATCAAAAGGTCTCAATTTTCCAAATAAAACAAGTCACAACTCTAAGAACACAATCTAGTATACACAACAACAATCAAAACAAAACAGAACAGTACAAACTCTTATAAAGTCTTTTGGGTTGTGCAATGAAACATCTTTAATCAATTCAGAATCTTCAAACTCAAGTAAGCAAGAATGAACAAAATTCTCGAATTAAGAGAAAAAAGAATCGAAATAAGAGAAAATTAGACCTACCTTCAGGGAGATTTGTCTTCTTTAGCTTTCTCGTCTCCTTCATCTTCTTTCTATCTCGTGAGAAGCAAAAACTCTGTCGGCGATTATCGGCGTCGACGCTCTCGGAAAAATTGGGATTAGTCAGGCCACGACGATGTAAATTAGGGTTTTTGCTTTTTGAGGTTTTCGACAGATAAGAGGGGTAAAGTTGTTAATAGCAGCAAGACTAGAGGACATATACGTATTTCTTTTCTAAACCGGTCCGTTCCCCAGTTACATTCGATTCGGTTCGGTTCCGTATTTTAAATTCGGCTGGTTACTGATCTTAGTGTTCGGTACAAAAGTTCAAATTTTGTTATGAAATTCGGTTTGGTTTCGAATTGATGAATTTTGATCCGAAAAGATTCGGTTTCAATTCGTCCCCGGTACAATACAATGGATTCGGTTCCAGTTTTCATTTCGGTTGTTTATTCAACTATTGGCAAATAATCCGGCCTGGTTTATAGCAGCAATATACGTATTCTTTAGTGAACCGGTCTGAAACTCGGTTTGTTTTCGAATTGATAAATTTTTGATTCGGTTCAGTTCGATCTTAATACGTATCTCGTAAAATTGGTCCGTTCCCGGTTCTTGAAAAACAATCGATTCGTTTCCGGTTTTGATTTCGGTCGTTTAATTGGTAATAACCCGGTCTGGTTCATCTATTGGAGAGATTCAAACCGGTTTAGGCCTTCTCTAAATTAATCGTCACTCTTCTCTGTTATACAACATTTGAGCAACAACAATGGTGAATTTGTTGTCTGCAAATCGTGAAGCTTTGATTGCACAAAGCATCTGTGCAACTGTATTGAAAGGAAACTGGAAAAATATTCTGAAACACAAAGTTGATTCTGGGTTATTGAAATCATCGATAATCACTCAGGTAATCTCCGAGCTTTCTCTGTATTCTGGTTATGGTGGACCTTCTCTTTCATGGAGTTTCTATAGCTGGACTGATTCGTTACCAAGTTGCAAGCATAGTTTACAATCATCATGGAAAATGATTTTGATTCTCACAAAACACAATCATTTCAAAACTGCACACCAACTGCTCGATAAATTGTCTCAGAGAGAGCTTTTATCGTCTCCTTTGGTTTTGAGATCTTTAGTTGGTGGTGTTTCTGAAGACCCAGAAGTTTTATCTCACGTTTTTAGCTGGTTGATGATATTTTATGCGAAATCCGGGATGATCAACGATTCGATTGCGGTGTTTGAGCAGATTATGAGTTGTGGATTGAAGCCTCATTTGCAGGCTTGTACTGTGTTACTTAATAGTTTGGTTAAAGAGAGATTGACTGATACAGTTTGGAAGATTTTCAAGAAGATGGTTAAGTTAGGTGTTGTGGCTAACATTCATGTGTATAATGTATTGGTTCATGCTTGTTCTAAGTCCGGTGATTCCGAGAAAGCCGAGAAATTGTTAAGTGAGATGGAAGAAAAAGGCGTGTTTCCTGATATTTTTACCTATAATACGTTGATCTCTGTGTACTGCAAAAAAAGTATGCATTTCGAGGCTTTATCCGTTCAAGATAGGATGGAGAGAAGTGGGGTTGCTCCAGATATTGTCACGTATAACTCACTCATACATGGGTTTAGTAGAGAAGGTAGAATGAGGGAAGCGACGAGGCTTTTTCGGAAGATCAAAGGCGTTGTGATGGCAAACCATGTTACTTATACTACTTTGATTGATGGATATTGTAGAATGAATGATATAGATGAAGCTTTGAGGTTACGAGAGGTAATGGAGTCAAGAGGGTTTTGTCCTGGAGTTGTGACGTACAACTCGATTCTACGTAAGTTATGTGAAGATGGAAGAATACGAGAAGCTAACCGGCTGTTGACTGAGATGAGTGTAAAAAAGATAGAACCTGATAATATCACCTGCAATACTTTGATCAACGCATATTGCAAAATCGAGGACATGGTATCTGCAGTGAAGGTAAAGAAGAAGATGATTGAATCGGGGCTAAAACTTGACATGTATTCATACAAAGCATTGATTCACGGGTTTTGTAAAGTGTTGGAACTGGACAACGCAAAGGAGGAACTATTCTCTATGATAGAGAAAGGCTTATCTCCAGGATATTCGGCTTATTCTTGGCTTGTGGATGGATTCTATAACCAGAACAAGCAAGACGAAATCACAAAACTCCCAGAGGAGTTTGAAAAAAGAGGTCTTTGCCCTGATGTTGCTCTATACAGAGGATTAATTAGAAGGATTTGTAAGTTAGAACAGGTGGATTACGCCAAAGTGTTGTTTGAGTCAATGGAAAAGAAGGGTTTAATGGGAGATAGTGTTATATACACGACAATGGCGTATGCATATTGGAGAACAGGGAAGGTAACTGACGCTTCTGCTCTGTTCGATGTAATGTATAATCGACGGTTGATGGTGAACTTGAAACTGTATAAATCCCTCAGTGCCTCTTATGCTGGTGATAACGATGTTTTGAGATTCTTTTGGAGTCATGTAGGTGATAGATGTCTTATATCGAAGAGTATTTTACGGGAAATTAACAAAAGCGAGGTCTTGTGAAGTGAGTGCCTGTATAAGCTCAGTAGTCAGTACTGATCATGATCAATGTGACAATGTTGAAATACTTGGTTAGACTGTTGTTTCTTCTTTAATTTTATGAAAAATTAAATCCAGCTTATGTTAACAGTGTTAACTTAACACTAACTACTAATCTACCAAATTGTATTTGTTTTGTTGCTTTTGGGCTTATATACTTTTCTTGTCAACATGCTTCAATATTTAACGTCAATATAAGATTAGCATAATACTATTATTTCAAGTTTTTCACCGCCTAACTCTATTGATTTGTTTATTTTAACGTGTTACCATTAGAACCCTATCAATGTATCATGTATATATTATAGTAGTATGTGAAAAAAAGGTTTACCAAAAAAAAAAATGTATCATGTAAATGTAATTCTACTCTCTATTTTTTTCTTTCTTTCTTGATACTGTATGTAGTTCTGTTTTTTTTTTCTCATTCTAAACACTATTTAAAGGTGACAATAACTCATAACTTTTATTTCTTAAAACTTTTTCATTTTGAACCCAATTAAAAAAAAAAAAAACTTTTTTTAACTAGAATCCGATCAACTATGGAAAAGGACTATTGTAAATATTAAAGAAGACAAAAAATATTTAATATATGTCTAATCTTCTCTTTTTTTTTTTGGGGCAAAATATGTCTAATCTTCTCAATTAACTAGAAAGTAGCAAGAACTCCACTAATTTAAACTGGATTTAAACCTCAAATCCTAAAAAGATGCATCCCTTGTAATAATAAAGCTGAATTAATCAAATCAACACAGTACTAAAACAAAAGACGAGATCACAATCATTAGAACAAGTCAATCAAGCTAAAAATATCAATCAAATGAGTCAAACTCCCATATAACTCTGATCTCATGACTAAATACGGATTAATCATCCTAATCTCCACTTGATCCGGAACACCTCATAATCCAACACTCTACTGCCACGTGTCAGAAAATGAAAGCTTCATGAGAGCTATATAAATTATGGAACCTTTGGAGGAACTTAACTCAATTCATTAATCCCATATTCACACTCTTATTCAAAGCAAAAACTTATCTTTCTTTTCACTAAAGCTATTCGAAAATGTCAAGCAACTCCCAGAACATAAGCTTCCAAGCCGGCCAGGCCAAAGGCCAAACTCAGGTAATCCTAAATTACTACAACTAAAACAAAGTTTTTTGGTCTATTTATAAAACATAATTTTAATTAAAGATTTCAAGAGCTTTCTAGTTTCTTGTGTGAGATTTTTTCTTGTAATGTATTATGTATACATAACTTTTATTTATTTATTATTTGGTTGATGGTGTTCAGGAGAAGGCTAGCACCATGATGGACAAGGCTAGCAATGCTGCTCAATCTGCCAAGGAGTCTCTCCAAGAGGTTCGTAAAATCGAATCCGACCTTACAAAAGATTTTAAAATACGAATTCTTGTAATAACATGGAACTAAATTGTTTCACTTGTAAACATTTGTATAGACCGGCCAGCAGATTAAGGAGAAGGCACAAGGAGCTACCGAATCAGTGAAGAATGCGACCGGCATCAACAAATGAAGACAATAATCATATGATTCATTATGCTATTTTTCTTTTCACGAATAAAAACAATAATTCATTTTTTGAAACCTAAAGATTAGGTTCAACGGTTTGATTATTCAAACTGTTGGTTTTTTTTCTTGATATATTACTACTTTTATTGGATTTTGCTTCTGTTTGTTATG
Source organism: Arabidopsis lyrata subsp. lyrata (assembly GCF_000004255.2). Taxonomy (NCBI): domain Eukaryota; kingdom Viridiplantae; phylum Streptophyta; class Magnoliopsida; order Brassicales; family Brassicaceae; genus Arabidopsis; species Arabidopsis lyrata. Next base: position 23,636,727 of record NW_003302549.1, on the reverse strand, counting down.
TCATGATGATGTATTCTTTGAGATCCTTTTTCATTTTTAGAGATCTCTAATAAAATAGCAATGTCTTATGATCATTTCTTTTTTGCTTTTCAAATATTACATATCATATGAAAATGTGGCCGAAACAAATCTAAATTTTGTTTGTAACCGATTGGTTTTTTTTTTATATACTCGATCAATTGATCCGGTCAGTTCCGGTTATCGTACCGAAGTACTTCAAAGTGCGTCCAATAATCCGAAATCAAATAGAAACCAAACCAAATCAAATAAATTAAATTTTCTTATAATTTTACATTTTATAGAGACTATAACTAAATCGTTGTTACATATTCTTATAATTTATTTGGTAAAAATGATTATAAAAAATGTTCAGATAACAAAAGACCCTAGAAATTTTTTTTAAGAAACTAAACATACAATCTGTGATAAAAATGATACTACAATTGACTATAAACTTTATGATTTTTTGTAACTTGAGATTCAATAAGTTTAGCTTCAACTATACTAATTTTAAAAAAAAATTCACACCAATAATTTGTTTTCTTGATTTGCCTCACTAGTACATATTCTTATACATAATAACATAATTTATTTGTTTTTAAGGATGAAATTTAAACATATAAAAATGGGATACACAGTAATTTATATATCTTGTACAAAGGACTCGATAGATTAAACAACATCAACTCATAAATTGATTATTTAAGAAAACTGTGGCACCACAAACACAAAGGATCTAAGCTTGGTAACAACAGAGATCAAAGAATCTCTTAAGTGTTCAAGAAAGAATAAACCCTTTTAGGACGAAAACTCAGAAGGCAGCTTGGCATCTAAAGACTGCAAAACTCTCACTTTTTGCTAAAACTATATAAATAAATAAATCCCACAAACTTGAGAAGACAAAATCTGGTGGAAGAGAAATCATCAAATTTAAGATCGACGAGGCAATGAGTCTGGATAGTGATTCAATGGTCCCGGTTACTTCCGGGTTAGAAAACTTAAACTCTCCAATTCTCTCCAAGATTTGTGCGTGGGGAGTAATGCTGGGGCTCTTTGCGATTTCATTGATCGCTATGGCTTATGCTTGCTATCACAAGCAAAACGCTTCGAATTCATGTATCGAAGAGCAAGAGAAATCAGGAAAGAAGCAAGGGTTGAAGCCACTAGATATGGAACCAAAGATTGTTGTTATAATGGCTGGTAATGAAAACCCTACCTTCTTTGCCAAGCCAACCAAGATCAATGCATGACCAAAATCGCTAGATTAGTGTTTTGTTTTTCTTTCGTTATGCTTGTTAATTGGGTTTTGATAAGCAGGACGACACCATTTATGTATATCCTTGACTAATATTCTGCTGATTTCTTATTTAAACTCAGATTAATTCGTTGTTGATGATAAACATTGTTATTTGTTTCTTTGTTTAACTTGTCACGAAGAAAATATTTTGTAAACTTCTATACCAACCAAAACAACTCGAGTCGGATTTTTGTCTATTAAAATTTCTGTTTGTAGTAAGACTTGAATAGAAATTACATATGAACCCGCAATTTTCTTTCTGCAACTTGACCATTCTTTACATAAGTCCACTAGTATGCTTTCAAATTCCAAATTGTTTGTTGGGAATGAAACAGAGGATCCTCACATTGTTTGCATGGTAATTTGTTGGTTGGCTACAAGACATGAACATAAGCCTTGCCTTAACAACAAAACTCTGTTTTTGTCTGCAACTTGGTCATTCATTATACTATAAATGAGCATGTAAAATAGACAAATAATCACTAACTGTGCATCTTGTTTTAGTTGATTCTCGTGAATTTAAAGAACCGTAGCCTCCCTTCAATGCAACAAAAATAAACTGTTTTCAAATACATTTTCACAGTCGCTGTCACAAAGCTAAGTTACCCTACCCGCTTATCTCAAGAGTCCATCATCAAACAATATCAGAAAGAGTTTGAGATCAAAGGGTTCATCAAAGAGACAGTCTCAAGAAAAGCTTAATTATCTACAAAGCAAAAGAGTGCCGATAGTTATAAGCGAAAACAAATGTCAATTTGCATTCCGCTAAGCAATGCAACAGAAGACATTCTTTCAAATGTGACAATACATAAAAAGAAAAAAGAAGGTGACATACATAACCTGTCTCATGAGTCATTTATCAAACAGTAGCAGCAATAGCACAAACAAATTGATAAGCTTTAGGGACTGTAAGCACAGCTTCAAACCACTCGACCTTGCCCCAAATCTCGTCATTCTTCCGTTTGTCAAGCGAAATCTCGGCACACCAAATCATCTTCTCCTCCTCAAAGTCACTTGCAGGAACATTTTGATCCCACAAAACCATCAGCTTACCACCATAATTCACCAATCTAACAGTACTACCACTATCAAACTTAGGTAACCCTTCTAAACCCTTTAATTTCCTCGCACCTTCTTCCTCCTTGTCAAAGTATAACCAAAGAAACTCCCCACTGCGTTTATTATAAGAATAGACTATGTTCTCTATCATACCAACAGAAGCCCAAAAATTATTCCCACCTAATCCTACCACTTCCCAAGTTAAATCCTTAAAGTTTAAAACCACACCTTTTTTACCAGACTCGATTTCGTGGATCATGTAAACCTTTCCTTGCAGATCTAAAACTCCTAAACTCGGCTTTTCGAGCCGCTGGGGCTTCAAAGTTTGAGTCTTTTTGCTGACAACTTCAATACAGTTGAAAGAATCTGGATTTTCACAGCTTCCTGGTAAATACATCTCCCCATCAAGCTTACTTTGAGTGTTAGTCAATCGCAAGCTTGGAGCTTCGAGCCAAGTGTGAGTTCGACAGTCAAGGAAAGAGACAGCAACTTCGTCGCTAATGGCGTAGAGATTAGAATCAACAGAGACAATATTAGACCATTCCACAGGTGGAGAGTTGATGATTGGGATCGGAACCAGAAGAAGAAGATTGTCACTTGGTTTTCGGCAGAATGTGAACCAACGAGGGTTAGAGTCAGGAGAGTATCGTAAGCAAACATAGAGACAAGTCTCAGTTTGACCTAAGAGAGATCGGGTCTGGTAAAGCTCTGGTGAAGCAATGAAGCAACGGAAGCTTTTGGAGACAAAGGAGAGAGTTGGGTAATACAATCTTGATACACGGGCTAAGCAGCTCAATATCAAATCATCTGGAAGTGAAGATTTCAACTTTGACATTGCCAAATTCGTCACCAGCTCAACGATTTTCTTTGCTTCTTGAATCTCATAGTTGTTGTTGGGAGACGAGCTCAAGGAACAAAATGATTTATTGGGCCATTTCATCGTGGGCCTAACTAATTTTGTTCAATGAGAAATTTCTTTGATTCATTCGTTGATTGTGCATTTTTAACATACGGTAAATTATTTTCAAAAATTCTATAAGATAATAAAATAACAATAATTTGATAAAATACAGTATATGGATATATAAATATACTGTTTCATTAGTATAAGAAATGAAGAATTGTATATAATTTATTTCTATCTATTATCTATCTTATTATATAAAGTAATTATATTTATGTTTTTTTTTAAGAATTTTAACTCATGTAGTCTTAAGTAAAAACACTAAAAACTTAAAAAAAAAAAGAGCTTATAAGAATGAATTTTCAATTATTTTATGGGGTAAAATTATTAGTTATCAAATTACAGCATATAGAAAAATTATATTTGAATATATAATTTACGACATATAGAAAAATTATATATTTTAATTTATATATAGAAAAATTATATATTTTAATTTATATATAGAAAAATTGAGTGTTACTATTTAGAAATTAAATATCATCGATAAGATAAGAGTTGTAAAATTAAAATCAAATTTTTTATAATGAAATAGATAGTTGAATTGTATTGCAAAATGTAATGTATAAGAATAAAATCTGATTTAATCCACATATTCGAATGTGGATTTATATAGAAAATTTGAGTGTTACTATTTAGAAATCAAATATCATCGATAAGATAGAGTTGTAAAATTAAAATCAAAATTTTTATAATGAAATAGATAGTTGAATTGTATTACAAAATGTAATGTATAAGAATAAAATCTGATTAAATACAAAAATCACTAGACTAAATATTTAAAAAAAAATGTGGATTACTATTTTGAATTCAAATATCATCAATAAAAATTTACATTTAATTTGTACACCTGCTTACTTAGGCGAGCCTTCTTTAGTGTTATATAGACTATAAGTAAACCATTATTACATATTCTTATAATTTATTTGGTAAAAACGATAATTAAAAATTTCAGATAACCAAAGTTCCAACAAAATTAAAATTAAATTTAAGAAACTAGACATACAAAATCTTAGATGAGATCAAAATGATACTAACAATTGACTATAAACTTTTTTTTTAACTACACTAATATAAAAAAAATCACAAAAATATTCTATTAACTATTTTTTAACTTTTTTTCTTGATTTACCTCCACATTACATATTCTATTGATTACATAATTTATCTGGTTTTTAGGATAAAATTTATATACATATTCATATGAAATTGGGTTACACGAAAAAAGATCAGAAAATTTGAATAGGACAATCGTTCCCCTCTTAAAAAAAAAAAAAACTCTCTCTGTCTCTCGCCGCTTCTCTCTTTTAGATCTAGGGTTCAGTTTGGCATGGTCCTCACCGCTGGTCGTGGATTTGCAAATCGGAAGCAGAGGTGAGTGCATCTTCTTCTCCGTCAACGGTGTGGGGTGGTTTCTTTCCCGGTTCGATGCTGTTGCGGCTCCTTTTTGGTGGCTGAGAGGATTTGTGGTAGTGGCCTTGGTTTTAGGACGCCAGTGGCCCGCCTGATTCTTCTCACGGCTCATCCGACACAACGGCGCTGCGACAGCGGCGGAAGTCGACGGGGAAAGAGGTGGGTTTTTTCGTTGTTTGTTTGGTTGTTAACTGTAGATCCTTAGCGATCTTAGATGCCTTTCGCGGGTTGTGGCTGTCCGGTGGATGTTTGAGCCTCCGTCCTCCGGCTGCCACCGTGATGTTGCTTCAACCGGACTGGATTGAGGGGGATTGTGCTCGGAGAACTTGGATTTCGCCAGATCTGGAGGTTTGAGGGATAGATCTGAGTGTGACGGATTGCTAGGTTGAGGATCTGTCATCGGCGCAGCCGGAGAGTTGGAGAACGGAGCTTCTGGGAGATTTGTAGCGGAGATGGTGACTCGTCGGAGAGAGATTGGCGGCGGAAACCGATGGCGGCGGAAACCGAACACTTCCACCAATGATCCCGATCCTACCTCGTCGTCGCGAAGCCGTGAATCTTGTGTTCGCCAGTATTCTGCTCGAGGTCTCTGCCTCCGGTGATTAACCAGGGTCCGATCTCATGTTCCGATGACGGCTAGGGTTTCCGATTTCTCCATTTTGTGAATGTTTTCGATTTGTAAAGCCCATGGCTTATCTGGGCTTGGGCCCATTTTTAATAAAATGATTTAAGTTTTTTTTTAAAAAAAATAATAATAATAATAATAATAATAATTGGGTTACACATTAGAATCGACATCAACCCAAAAATCTATTATTTAAGAAAAGAGATCAAAGAATCTCTCAATTGTTCAAGAAAAAATAAACCCGTTTAGGACAAAAACTCTGAAGGCAACTTGGCATCTGAAGACTGTGCAAAACTCTCACTTTTTGGTAAAACTATATAAATAAATAACCTACACAAACTCGAGAAGAAAAAAGAGTGGAAGAGGGAAGATCAGATTCCAAGATCAATGAGGTCATGAGTCTGGATATTGATTCGATGGTCCTGGTTAACTCCGGGTTAGAGAACTTAAACTCTCCAATTCTCTCTAAGATTTGTGCGTGGGGAGTAATGCTGGGGCTCTTTGCGCTTTCATTGATCGCTACGGCCTATGCTTGCTATATCATAAGCAAAACGCTTCGAATTCATGCATTGAAAAGCAAGAGAAACAAGGAAAGAGGCATAGGTTGAAGCCACTAGATATGGAATCAATTAAAGATTGTTGTTATATTGGCTGGTAATGAAAACCCTACCTTTTCTGCTAAGCCGACCAAGATCAATGCATGACCAATATTGTCTTAAATCATCATGTCCAATTAAAATCACTAGATTAGGGTTTTAATTTTCCATTCATTATGCTTCTAAATATAGATCGATTGGCAGAACGAGACCACTATAAGACCTGAATATTTCAACAGGTGCACAATCTAATATTTGTAAAGCAACATATAACAAGTAATGAAATACAACAATACCGAAATGATGATTGTGGAACGGAGATTGACGATAGTAAACAGAGTCGAGAACTTTGATGATCTCTCCTTAACTCAAAAATCTTTTCGGTATGGTTGTATTTCATTACTTGTTCTATGTTAATTAGTTTACAAATACTAGATTGTGCCCCTGTTGAAATATTCAGATCTTATATTCTTAACTCAAAATTTGCCCCGTAGTGCGACGGTTTGATGACAATTATTAGATTCTCAGGATAAAACTCTTTTTCCTTTTGATTCGCAATACTCAAATCAAAAGATAATCGAAAGCTAGCCTTGTGTTGTACTCCCAGACATAAGCAAGAGAAGAAGAGAGAAGAGAGGGATTATGATGCTTTGATCGATGATCAGAATGAGAGAATAAAAACCATGATTTTATAGCATAATAGCCCCACGGCCATGGCATTAAAGAGGAGAATATATCACCTTAATGACACAATCAAGAGACTTGATTCTCACAACAAAGTCAAAAACGTTTTTGATCCTAATTGATTTTACACAATCATTAAAGTAGATATTTTTGATTTAATCACTAATTTAAATCAATCAATTTGGGAAAATAAAATAATCAATGGGTTGTAAGCCTATTTCCCAAATCTCAAATCTTAAATCCAATCCACGTATGTTTGGATTTCTCTTCTAACTTCTAAAGTATACAATTTGTTTTTAAGTCAAAATACCAAGCTATGCAAGCAAGTTACTTTGGACTTCCGTTTCTCATTGAATCGAACTTCGTTTTTGACATTCTAATACATCACCACGTAGTGCTCGCAACAACGATTCCATCGTGCCCAAGAACCGGTCATTCTAATGAACGTTTTCACCGGAAAATCCAACGGAAATGTGGTCACAACCACTTCGTCAAGTTCCAACAACACTTATGTATTCTTGAATAATATTCTGCTGATTTGTTTATATTCATATACTTGATTAAATTTTTTATAATAAACGTGTTATTAGTTCCTTGTTTAATTTTTCAAAAGGAAAATATTTTGTTAATAAACTTTTCTATCGACATAAAAAATAAATTATGTCAAAGATATATATATATATATATATATATATATATATCTAGTCTAAAAATTCATCATTACATAATTCATAAATCAAAGAAACAAACCAAAGAACACTATCAAGAAAAAATAAAGAATAAACCAAAGAAGGAATAAACTACATCATAGTATAAGATAGTTAAATATTAGAAGTGGGTACAATATGTGTTTGTGTTCGGTTTAAGTAAAACCTAACATATAGAGCTGCTAACATGAAGATGACCAAGATAGACACTACCGCTACGATAACTTGGAAGAAACCAGGCTCCATATTGTTTCTTCACTACGCACTTCAAAATTTGTTCTTTCTCACTTATTTTTTTTCGTGTCTTCTTCTCTTTCTCGGATGCAAATTATACTTTATATATGTGTATTGAAACAAAAGTTAAGATTTTTGAAAAAAAAAAAAAAAAAAGTTAAGATTTTTGAGAAAAAAAAGAATTTGAGATTTTTGTAAATAACCGGTGATATTTGTAAGTTTTACATTTTGTTATTAAGAAACACTAACTAGGAAAATTGGAAATTTTACATTTAGTCATTAAGGAGCATTAACTAGGAAAAATAATACATTTTCCATTTTATTGTAGCTTTATTTAAAATGCTAGATCCTCGAATATATTGTGTTTGTTTGCGTATGTGTGTGTTAATATTACTATAGAATGTATTGAATTACATTTTTGAGTCAATTTTGGTTCAGTGGTATCGTTCGATCCTCGAAACATTTTAAGATTGGTTTTTAGTTATGCATGTTGATCTCTTCTGCCAAAAATAAATAAATAAAAACAAATACAAGTTGATTATTTCATTATTTGACAATGTTTAAAATTCGAACAAACGTCCAAAGATGAAAGTGTTAACTATAACCAAGTCACTTTGGTCTGGTGATTAAGGAAAGTAATTTCCGTCACCTAGGTTCGAGTAGCATTGGCTACCAGAGTTCAAGCAATTTAACATGGTTTTCGTGGCCTCAAGAATCATAATTAGTCTTTGAAGCCTAGATCATATATTTTGTTTGATGCTTTGTAATTGGATTATGAGAAACTGGTAGTAATCAAGTGTGTTCTTTCTCCTTTGTAGGGATTAACCACCGAGGAAAAGATCGAAATGTTCAACTTGCCAGTGTATTTTCCTCAATCTAGTGAATTGAAAGAAGCGATTGAACAAAACAAAAGCTTTACAATTGAGATGATGGAGATAGTAAGCCATCCATTGGAGGCTATGCAATTATCCAACAACTTCGTCACTTCTATGTATCGAGCAATTCTCTCTACAGTTATAGAAGAACACTTTGGACATAGTGTGGTCGATGAGCTATTTCGTCGATTTGCTAAGAAACTTTCTAAGCATCCGATTGATTTTGAAAAGTGTAAGAAGCAAATGGTCTATCATATCATTCTTAAACGAAAGTGAATATTGAGATTATCCAAAACGTTATGTATTTTTCAAGTCCAAAGTGTTATTTCCAGCCTTTGTAAACGTTTTAAAACTTTGAGTTATATATATTGTGCTTGTTCCATTGTGTTATCGATTAATCATAATAACAATATTAGGCATACATGCTAAAAATTACTTCAAATTTCTAAACCGGATCTTGCATCTATGAGACTATAACCAATAATGTTATCCAAATAGAACCAACACATGCTAAAGAACAAGAAAAAACAGTGATTGACAAAAAAAAAAAAAAAAAAAAAAAAAAAAAAAAAAAAAAAAAAAAAACCAGAGCAAGAGGGAAAAGTTAGTGAAGTTTATAAATCTTAAAATATAAATATTGAGAGACTCTAGGTGACATAGAAGGTATCAAGCAGAGCTCAAAGACTCCGTGTGAGTCAGAAGGTTTCAAGTTATATCTCTACAGATGCCACGTGTGACATATGGTTTGGCGGAGGTTGTTTAAAATCAGACTTGTCAAGAATTTGATACAGTATATCTCTATAGTATGTTAGATCTCATTCATTTTTTCCTACGCATATAAAGACTTTCTTAGCTTTTTTTTTTTGAAATGTTTAATTGATTGATATAAAAATATGTATAGACTTTAGTTCAATGGGCTAAGAAAACCAAATAAATAGAAACATATCTACTACAACTCTAGGCCAGAATTAAGATCAGGGAAGAGAAGAAGAAACTATAGTCCGTTGCTCCTCACTTGAATGGTGTTACGGCAAACCAGCCTTGAAGCAGATGGCGAAGTCGGGGCCAAGGCGTGTAATCAAGTGAACTAATCCGGTCTCAAATAAGTCTGTCTATGCGTCTAACCATCTAGGGAACCAAGCTATACTTGCTACCATGTATCCGAGCATTTCTCTCCATAAAAAAAGAGTAGATTGAGATTTGAAAACAGAGGCGAATGAGGATGTCTTTGTCGCGACTCCCTACACCTACGACCTCTGACCAGATTGTAAAGGAGAAAGGGGCAAGCGAAAAGAGATGGTCACGAGATTTATCGCGTTCACCGCATAGAACACATGATTGATTTACTCCTCAGCTGCGCATACGCAATCCCATGGACAGCTTATCTCGTATCGTCAACCATGTTATAAATCTGCAGCAAGGGATGCTTTGACTAACCCATAAGACTCTGCTCCAATCCATCGATGGAGAATTGAGTTCTAACATTTTTCCATGTTTCTTAGCTATTACCTAATTCATCAACAACTTAAATATTAGACAAAGAAAAAGTTGTATACAATGGGCAATCTACTGAATTTGAATCTAGATATGATGAGATATTGGTAATAGTAATAACAAAACAACTAGACTACATGTTTTAATCTAAATAATTTTTTTTTAACTTTTTTTTTTAAAAGATATTTGCTTAAACTATGTATAGTTTACTTGATTCATATTGTTTATGCCACCATGGATGTTATTTTTCTAAATAATGTTCTAAATAAAGTATCGTTTAATCATCCAATAATTAGATCAAAGACAAAGAATCAAGAAGACACCGACTCATCATCCCCGGAAAGAGACAACCGAATGCAAACAAAGATAGCACACAAATGTGGACATCTATTTGTACATAAGTCCGTTGCATATGAACATCTTAATTTATATCTTGATGCTATAATATATTATTAAGTAATGTTAACTGAATCTTCTTGGGCGAGGGAAAGAAAAAGAAAGAAAAAACTATTAGGAAATAGAGGTACATCACTATAATTATATTGGGATATCTCCATTTCCTAATACAAACTGTCTTTTTTTGTCACTGAGAAAAGGAAAATCAGTCTTTGTATTGTTATTGATCGAGTCTTGAGGCCACAATAATGTTTTAGCGGTTTCTAAAAAAGAAAAAAAAACGAATAATATTTCAGCGAACGCAAATTTAGTCAGTATGATTTGGAGTAGCTTCATACTTTATGTGAAAAGATAGATCACTTGGTGATACGTACGTATGTAAATTTGATTTATAATATCTTATTATAAAGGAAAAGTGAAATACTCTTAAATATGGAAAACAAAGAGAAGAGTATGTAATTCATAAATACCACAAACTTTCAAAATTAAAAGAGTCTTCTATTAAATGTTCATTGTTTTAGTTTTTTGAAGTTTATGAAATGTTCTAAAATACTTTACGTCGAGGAAATAGTTCTTAAAAGTTTACAAAAGATTCTTAAAAGTCTTAAAAAGATTTGTAAATGTTTAGAATTTGGAATTACAATGGGCATTTACCATTTCTTTACCGTTTAAAAATCTTTTGGAAACCTAAAATTTGTGGAATGTTTGAAGTTTTGGGGGTTGGTGATAATTTAAAAAACAAAACATAATTATTTTTTTTTTATTTTTTGAGCATATATTGTTCATATCTATGATATATCTCTATATTTATTATAGAAAATAGTAAATGATGACGTTAGTTCAGAAAGAAGATAAAAAGTGGCACTATCCTAACATGCATGTTATAGAACATGGGTTTGATCAGAACCTAACACCAATCTTCAGGAAGGTTCGTGTTTGGTTTCGTATACAGAGAATTCTAAGTGTAAAGATACATTCCTCATGATATAATGTAAAACTAAAATGGCTTCACTCTCTTTAATCACACCCATTAAATCTAATTTGTTAGTAATATAACCTAATTAATGTTATTTTTTCAAAGGGGTGCTATGAAGGATATAAACATCAATTTTTAAAAAATAGTTTTCTCAACTACCGTAGTATTGGTGAACCTAATTAAGCGAGCCATTAAGCGAAGACAACACATAAACAATTAGAAAGAAACAAACCATTCACATAAAAGAACAATTATTCTTTTTCGAATCATGTCGGACATAGCTTTAAACGTTAGAACATAAGCTGTCCTTAACTCAATAAAATAATTAGAACATAACAGCAGCATTATTCCTACCACATGCACATACATATAAACATACGAGCCTTATTCCTAGCAAATGCACAGCTACACCTCTAAGAAACAAACCTCTCTCTTTCTCTCTCTCATCAAGATTAGGGTTCTTGAGTTCTTGATGGATAAGGAAGAATGCAGCAGTAGTGAATCCGGTTGGACGACTTATATTTCGTCGCCAATTAAAGTAGATGAAGATGAGGTCGTGGATGAGGACTACTATGAAGGGTATAACATTTATAATTATTCGAGTAAAGTCGAACACGAAGAAGAGAGGAACAAAGATAGTGATGATTCAATGGCTTCGGATGCTTCGTCGGGGCCAAATTATCAGCGCTATCACCAAAAGAACAAGGCGTTGGATTTGAAGAAGGGTAAAAATGAAGGTAATACTAAGAGTAAAAATGTTGATGATCATCATAATCATTACCATGACGGTAAGAATACTAGTAACTCATACAGGAAAAAAGAGAAGAAAAAGAGAGAAAATAAGAGTACCTATAGAATGAAGTGATTAATCATTGTATATTAGTGATTTAAATATGTAATTAGTGTTTGTATATTGGGATGTTGGATTATGATTTCCTAATTTGTTTGGGGTTTTTTGATGCCTCAAGAATAGGAAGATGATTCTTTTATTCTTTATTGAAAATTATGTGGGATATATATGTGTTGATTGATGTCTATATTGTTGTTCTTGATTTTAATTATTTGTTCTCTAATTTGTGAATCAATGTTTCTCAAAGAGAGAAACTATGCGGTTTGTTGATCACATATATCACTCTGTATTTTACTAGTCAAATATCTTCTTAAATAGCTTGTTTAGCCCATAATTCTTAATTCAGAAATATTAATGATTCTAGCATAAACTCTTTTTTTCCGATTGGTTACCAATTCTATTCGTATTAGATTTAATTTACGTGCATGTTGATAAGAAAAATATTTCATATTTTTTTTTTTGTCAACCACACATTAATTATTAAAAAACTCCTTGATTGGTTGTCCAATTAGGAGGAGTAGTGTTTACAAAAGTAACTTCGGAAAATAAAAGTCTAGAAGAACGGGCTAAGCAGTCCGCCTTAACATTACATAAACGAGGTATAAGAGAAAGCGATAATAAGGGGAAAGAGTCACGGAGCAGTCCAAAAGCATCTAGCAGATTAGAGAAAGCGGGCCATTCTTCAGGTGATTGTACCATCGAGACTAACTCTGAACAATCTGTTTCAAACGCCTGACAATCAATCCTTCTTGAAAAGACATTCTTCATGGCCCAAATTAACGCTTCCATCTCCGAGTGAAGTGGGGAGGGGGATCTCCGGAGGCACTTTGCACCAAGTAGTATCGTTTGATCATTTTCTTGAAAACACCACCATCCTATACCCATAGTTGGATCCGAAGATTTCCAAAAGCCATTGTAACACCCGCGTCCCGCGATCCTAAAGGGGGCCGGTTTGTTTTAGGAAAAACTAGATCATGGTCGAGAAAGACCAATGAATAAGTTAACCCAAGGAAGGAATGAAACGTTTAAGTCATGAAAATGGTAGATGATATAGACGACATCGGGATAATCTAGTGATCATGGAGAAATGATCACGGAAATATTGGGAATGGCGTAGTCAAGGCCAAGAAAACGGACCAAAAGACTTAGCCGGAAAGAACGCGAAAGAACGTTCGAGCTAAACCAGCTAGGTGAGCTGGACAAGCTGGATGAACTAGCTAGCTCAGCTAGGTGAGCTAAACCAGCTGCATGACTAGCTAGCTCAGCTAGGTGAGCTGACCGACAGCTCAACCGAGCTCGGTGAACTGATCGAGTACTAACCTAGCTGGGTGGTCCGGTCAGCTGACACTCGAGCTGGTGGACTGTGGTAGCTCGGGATGAAGAGGTGTAAGGTCGAGCGGTTACCGACGAACGGTTACCGTTGGCCAAAGGGTGGATAAGGCCAAACGGTTACGATCGGAAAGACGCAACCTTTCGAAAGGGTGCAACGAATGGATGTGATGTTTCGGAAACACACCCATTCGGCCCCTATATAAGGGAGGACGTCCAAGGGCCTCACAATCATCCTCACACACTTCACAATCACCATCACAACCCAAAAGGGGTCCCAAAACACTCTACGAAGTGTTGGTCGGAAAGGGGGTGCGGCTCGGCGAGTATCTCCGGAATCGGAATAGATTCTCGGAGCCTCGACCGAACTGATGCGCATGCTACCTCCCGATCCAACGGTTCGATAGAATGTATTGAGGGATGGATGGGATAGACCGATCGTCTTAGAGACGGATCGGCGGACGGATCGGATCGGATAGACCGATCGTCAGACGGATCAGATCGGATAGACCGATCGTCGTACGGATCGGATCGGACAGACCGATCGTTGGACGGAAGGATCGGATCGGAGAAGAAGACGGATTCGGATAGACCGTCGCACAGACGGATCGACCGACCGGGATAGGCGGATCGATCGTCGTGTCAACAGGTCGGGTTGACGTATAAACGGATCTGTTTACGATCGAATAAACGGACCAAGGCTTAGATCGGCGGATTGATCGGTCGTATAGATCGGCGGGATGACCGACAATACGTATCGGAGATCTGGTCGAGGGAACATGGTGGATTACTCGATCGAGGATTCAATGAGAACCGCTGGAGGGTTCGACGACTTGATTGATGGTTCGGATCGATAGCTCGATTATGGGGTCGATGGATCGTCCGTTCTATAAGTCATATCGTCGAGGGAAGGACACAAAAAGGAAATGGATCGGCAAATCTAAGATTGTCAATATGGAAGTATCAATGGATCTAACGATAGACCGATAGATGATATGGTTAACGGGAAGTTAATCGGGAAGGCGTATAAGGGAAAGGTGTTCGAAGAAGCACGGGGATAAGTGCAACCGAACACACCCAAGGGTCGCCCATGGATGCAATCTCACCGGTAAAGGGAGTAAGCACCGAGAATGGGTAGGTGATGTGGTTCACCATGTAAGGATCTAATATCGCGGCCGCCTTCATGTATCAATCGCCATGGTCAATGGTGAAACAGATTGGGAATCGGTAACACCAATGGTGACTCGACGGATAACCAACGGGAAAGTCCACGGTGAGAATCGGTGGACAAAACGGATGTTGGACCCGCGAGCAAACCAAATGCCGATGGACGAATGATTTCATGGGCTAGCCTACGATAATCCGATGGATGAATCCACGGACCCTTGGGTGTGATAATGATATTGTTTGGATCACATGGATGGATCGATAAGCTGAAGGCTTTACCGACCACCATGGACCGGACGGGTAAATGGTTAATAAACCGTCGGCGGTCGTAGTGATAAACGACCGGATCGGAAACATGGATGGTTCGTTAAGTCGAGGGCTTGATCGTCCACCATGAAACCGAAGGGGCGTACGTTTGGAGGACGGATGGACCAATGAGCCAAGAGCTTGATTCGGCCACCGTGAACCAAGAGAAACGTACGATCCCCAATCTCTTTCGTGGGACTTAGACCAGTGGGGTTGGTTGGATGTATGGCTAAGTAACGATAGAGATTGGTCCATCAATACACGATTGGTTAAGAATCGTTGTACGAATGGAATAAGGCGACGAGAGGGCTAAGAGAAGGATCAATAGACGGATCGAAGAGGAATCAAATCCGCATGTAGGCCAAGGTATGTAAACGCATCTAACTTATTAGTTAAGATAGACATTTGGGAATTGGCCGTTGGATTAGGGATACAAAGAATATGCAATCGTTAGACTTAGAATGGTTAGCGAACAAATGGCATGTCTTGGCCGAGTTAATGATTGATCTAAAGTCTAAGGGACAGAGATGATCAAACCGGTACAAGGGATGGTTGGAATTAGACCAAGGGTATAAAGACTTCCGCTGTGTTAAGAGATAAGGATTATAGAATTAAGCCTCGTAAAGGCAATTCTATGTTAAATCGTGAAAAATATGGAGGTTCGGCCGGGAAGTGGCGCGAACGTAACCTTGGGTCGCCGGACGCCGAGACGTCCGGGACGGGGTCTCACAAGTTGGTATCAGAGCATGCTTGATCCTAGGATGGATAAGTGCTCGGGAATATGTCATGGTAAATGACTACTAAAGGTGTAACTTAAATGATTGAGTCATCGGAAAACCGAATTATTAACTTGAACATTAGTGTTGGTGAGCCGGAAGGGAATTGAGGCATGAACGCGATTACATGCTTGGAAACCAAGAGAGTTTGCCAAGATGAATTGGTTAAGCCAAGATGATTACCCAAGGGGCAAGAACTACACGTGTAGCAAGTGAATAATTATTCGGAAAAAGGGGGCTGATTATAGAAGTTAAAAATGTTATGCTAAGTGTTTGGCGGATAAGGAAGTTGAGGTGAATGAGATCGATGTGCTTGAGGAAAGATTACCCAAGGCATGATCGGGCACCAAGATATGACCCTTATAGTCAAGCGACTTAACATAACGGGGAAATAGGTATTGATCTATTCGGAGAATGGCCAAGATCAATAGAAATTAGATCTCGTCGGAATTTGACGAAGATCGGGAAAGACTTGATCTATTGGTTAAAAAGATCAAGAGGTATTGACCGAGTCCGGTAAAGGGCCAAGGTCGGGAATTATTGACCAAGTCCGGAAAGGACCAAGGTCGGGAATTATTGACCGAGTCCGGTAAGGGACTAAGGTCGGGAAAAGTGACCGAGTCCGGTGGGGACCAAGGTCGGGAAAATTAACCGAGTCCGTATAGGACCAAGGTTGGGAAATATTGACCGAGTCTGATTTGGACCAAGGTCGAAAATTTGTTCTAGTCGGGATTAGACTAGGATGGGAAACATTTGATCGCGTTCGGGAAATGGAACAAGATCGGGAAAATAGATTGAGTCCGGTAATTGGACCAAGATTGGGAAAATGGATCAAGTCCGAGAAAGGACCAAGATCGGGAAAATGGATCAAGTCCGAGAGAGGACCAAGATCGGGAAACTTGATCAAACTCGGAAATAGATATTTGGTCAAGTATGGAATCTAAAGTCTTGGGAAGACTAAAGATGGGGAAACGTTAAGGAGTAACGAAACTCTAACACCCGCCGAATTCGAGGACGAATTCATTTTAAGGGGGGTAGACTTGTAACACCCGCGTCCCGCGATCCTAAAGGGGGCCGGTTTGTTTTAGGAAAAACTAGATCATGGTCGAGAAAGACCAATGAATAAGTTAACCCAAGGAAGGAATGAAACGTTTAAGTCATGAAAATGGTAGATGATATAGACGACATCGGGATAATCTAGTGATCATGGAGAAATGATCACGGAAATATTGGGAATGGCGTAGTCAAGGCCAAGAAAACGGACCAAAAGACTTAGCCGGAAAGAACGCGAAAGAACGTTCGAGCTAAACCAGCTAGGTGAGCTGGACAAGCTGGATGAACTAGCTAGCTCAGCTAGGTGAGCTAAACCAGCTGCATGACTAGCTAGCTCAGCTAGGTGAGCTGACCGACAGCTCAACCGAGCTCGGTGAACTGATCGAGTACTAACCTAGCTGGGTGGTCCGGTCAGCTGACACTCGAGCTGGTGGACTGTGGTAGCTCGGGATGAAGAGGTGTAAGGTCGAGCGGTTACCGACGAACGGTTACCGTTGGCCAAAGGGTGGATAAGGCCGAACGGTTACGATCGGAAAGACGCAACCTTTCGAAAGGGTGCAACGAATGGATGTGATGTTTCGGAAACACACCCATTCGGCCCCTATATAAGGGAGGACGTCCAAGGGCCTCACAATCATCCTCACACACTTCACAATCACCATCACAACCCAAAAGGGGTCCCAAAACACTCTACGAAGTGTTGGTCGGAAAGGGGGTGCGGCTCGGCGAGTATCTCCGGAATCGGAATAGATTCTCGGAGCCTCGACCGAACTGATGCGCATGCTACCTCCCGATCCAACGGTTCGATAGAATGTATTGAGGGATGGATGGGATAGACCGATCGTCTTAGAGACGGATCGGCGGACGGATCGGATCGGATAGACCGATCGTCAGACGGATCAGATCGGATAGACCGATCGTCGTACGGATCGGATCGGACAGACCGATCGTTGGACGGAAGGATCGGATCGGAGAAGAAGACGGATTCGGATAGACCGTCGCACAGACGGATCGACCGACCGGGATAGGCGGATCGATCGTCGTGTCAACAGGTCGGGTTGACGTATAAACGGATCTGTTTACGATCGAATAAACGGACCAAGGCTTAGATCGGCGGATTGATCGGTCGTATAGATCGGCGGGATGACCGACAATACGTATCGGAGATCTGGTCGAGGGAACATGGTGGATTACTCGATCGAGGATTCAATGAGAACCGCTGGAGGGTTCGACGACTTGATTGATGGTTCGGATCGATAGCTCGATTATGGGGTCGATGGATCGTCCGTTCTATAAGTCATATCGTCGAGGGAAGGACACAAAAAGGAAATGGATCGGCAAATCTAAGATTGTCAATATGGAAGTATCAATGGATCTAACGATAGACCGATAGATGATATGGTTAACGGGAAGTTAATCGGGAAGGCGTATAAGGGAAAGGTGTTCGAAGAAGCACGGGGATAAGTGCAACCGAACACACCCAAGGGTCGCCCATGGATGCAATCTCACCGGTAAAGGGAGTAAGCACCGAGAATGGGTAGGTGATGTGGTTCACCATGTAAGGATCTAATATCGCGGCCGCCTTCATGTATCAATCGCCATGGTCAATGGTGAAACAGATTGGGAATCGGTAACACCAATGGTGACTCGACGGATAACCAACGGGAAAGTCCACGGTGAGAATCGGTGGACAAAACGGATGTTGGACCCGCGAGCAAACCAAATGCCGATGGACGAATGATTTCATGGGCTAGCCTACGATAATCCGATGGATGAATCCACGGACCCTTGGGTGTGATAATGATATTGTTTGGATCACATGGATGGATCGATAAGCTGAAGGCTTTACCGACCACCATGGACCGGACGGGTAAATGGTTAATAAACCGTCGGCGGTCGTAGTGATAAACGATCGGATCGGAAACATGGATGGTTCGTTAAGTCGAGGGCTTGATCGTCCACCATGAAACCGAAGGGGCGTACGTTTGGAGGACGGATGGACCAATGAGCCAAGAGCTTGATTCGGCCACCGTGAACCAAGAGAAACGTACGATCCCCAATCTCTTTCGTGGGACTTAGACCAGTGGGGTTGGTTGGATGTATGGCTAAGTAACGATAGAGATTGGTCCATCAATACACGATTGGTTAAGAATCGTTGTACGAATGGAATAAGGCGACGAGAGGGCTAAGAGAAGGATCAATAGACGGATCGAAGAGGAATCAAATCCGCATGTAGGCCAAGGTATGTAAACGCATCTAACTTATTAGTTAAGATAGACATTTGGGAATTGGCCGTTGGATTAGGGATACAAAGAATATGCAATCGTTAGACTTAGAATGGTTAGCGAACAAATGGCATGTCTTGGCCGAGTTAATGATTGATCTAAAGTCTAAGGGACAGAGACGATCAAACCGGTACAAGGGATGGTTGGAATTAGACCAAGGGTATAAAGACTTCCGCTGTGTTAAGAGATAAGGATTATAGAATTAAGCCTCGTAAAGGCAATTCTATGTTAAATCGTGAAAAATATGGAGGTTCGGCCGGGAAGTGGCGCGAACGTAACCTTGGGTCGCCGGACGCCGAGACGTCCGGGACGGGGTCTCACACGCCGAGACGTCCGGGACGGGGTCTCACAGCAAAACAATTGGTTCTTTCTCCCCCATCTAGAGGAGGTGGTAACCTCCAGTAAAGATAATCTAGATTTGAAAATTCCGAGCTTAGAGGAAAAGAACCTGAAACCATAGGTATTGTGGATAATTCCCAAATTTTTTTAGAATGAGAACATTCAAATAAAACATGATTTATTGTTTCCTCTGCCGTCTCACACCTTTTACAGATAATATCACAATGAATCCCTCGTTGTGCTAATTTTGAGGTAACTGCCAAGGATCCCGAAGCAATTTGCCATAAGAAATGTTTTATTTTTGGTGGAGCTTTGACTTTCCAAGCTTGTGCTTGTAATTTTCTATAATTTGGACCCCATTCGGTCGTTTCTGTCAAACTTCGAGCAAGCCGATATCCTGATTTTACTGTATATTTTCCTGATTTTGTATAATGCCAAATAAGCCTATCTGGTTTATAAACTTGACTAATAGCTAGTCCACTAATAATTTGAATATCCACCGGATCCAAGAATTCTTGTAAAATTGGGAGGTGTCATTCTTTAGTAACCGGATTAATTAAATGGTTAACCATTAGGCTTGGAAGCAACAAATTCCCTCTGCCATTTGCGGGGCGTGGATTAACATCGGGAATCCAAAGATCTCTCCATACCGATATGTTAAAACCTGAACCAAGAGACCATCTTGCACCCATTTCAACGAGTCTTTTAGTAGAAAAAATACTCTTCCATCCAAACGATGGAGAGTTTGGCTTTTTAATAAAGTGAAAGGGAAAAATACAAAATATTAAAATTCCATCGTTTAATCATAGGATACAAAAAAAAACAAATTTTAATCCCAATTACGACTTAGAAGTTAAAGATTTAAGTTTATGAACTCATTTTCAATTAAAACAATATTAAACAGGTAATGAGAGACGTACAAAGAAAGTAACTGATGATTATGATGACGTGTAAAATGTAATCATCAATTATATGAACATAACATATGATAAGAGATAAGAGCGAAGGCATGCATGTGTAGTCAGAGGTGTTTCAATTATTGCCATATTGGGGCTTTGTGTGTGTGTTTGCCCAAAACTCTCTGAAAATTTTCTGATGTGAATAGTTTTGGGTGTAAAGAGAAAATGGATCCACCGCAGACACATGCAACCAACATGGGAACACTTCCACACAAATTCAATATAAAATATTTCACAAATTGAAGCCAAAAATAATGTGCTTATTATTATCTGGATGCCAGAATTTATATGCTTCACCAATCATTATTTGGTACTTCCGGATAAAAATTTATTTATTTGCGGTGTGAAGAATTTTAATAGTTATAAGTTCGTGTGCATATATCTTCTTTGGTTCAATATTACGTACACTTTACAGAAAAGTTTACTTAGGAGACATTTGAATCTACTCGTGTATATAGCGAATGCTAATGTTTAAAGAAAATTTCGTGGAAATTTTTCAAAAGATAGATGCAACTTGATCACTAATAAGTGGTGGTGTCCTAGTGGTAAATTTTCTAGGTAAAAGTGTTGGGTTCGAAGGAGATGAATTTAATTTGGTGTGGATTCCGCCTCTAGGAGACGTTCCTTCGCGTTTGAACTTCCATATTCAATATAAAAAAAACGTGTTGATTTTTTTTTTTTGAGTGAGGAAACCTTTGGGTTTGGTTTTAGAAAACTAAATGGGCCTAATTTAATTAATTGAATTACTATTAGGCTTAAGATTAGGTGAAAGTATATAAATAATTCTAAAAAAAATTGTAGAAGAAAAAAAAAAGATAGACAATTTTCGGAGGCAAAGAAAGAGAAAAACCTATATGTTACACTTTATGTAGATTCAACGATGGATTTTACATTCTAACTATTCGTTTGGAAGAAATATGAGTTGATAGCGTGGATGTTCGCGTCTAGCAAATTCCATTTTTTAAAATTTTTTATTTATTTATTAAGAAGTTTTGAGCTTAATTATATATATCTTTTCAGGTTAGAGACCAAAGCGCATTTTATTTGGCTTGTTCCTAAATGTCATTCGAACTGGCGACTTCTAGGGTTTAGGCTGAGAATTTTTACCAAATGAGTTATTGACAGGGTGAATTCCAAAATTTCCAACAGTACGTGTATTGAGTTTGGAATATACTAGTGATGTTTTGTTTTTTTTGGTTTAAATACTAGTGAAGTTAAGATGGTTTAGACTTATTTTAAAGTACTAATAATGTAAAATAGTATACTATTATATGCCAACAACCATCTTATAGTCAATACACAACTCATCACAATTACAATGATAAATAAAACGTAATCAATAAGGACCTATATAGTTCCTTTCATATCTCTTGAATAAGGACCTATCCATCCTCATTATTGGGGAACTATAGTTACCTTTCTTGTGAATCTGGTGGTTTCTGTTACTACATAGACTACATGGCTTTACCTCATAAATTATCAAAGAAAAAAACCACACTTTATTGCAAAAAAAAAGGCGTAATCTTTTGTGTTAAATTTCATAGATTTTCAATTCAAAATCAGTTGGCAATTAGTGTATTTGTCGGTGTCTTTTATATATTATTTAAGATCCTTCTAACTTTCTATATAAAATCCCAACGGGCTCTTCTATTAAATTAGATTTCACTAGCTTCGAAATCAAAATCACTTAATCTTGATGAGTTCTTTAAATATTAGTTAAGGTCTCTTATACATTATTTAAGGTCTTTTAAAAAAGATGATACAGGATCCTAACATTTCCAAAGACACAATCAATGAGCCAATCATCAAACGAAAACGATGCAAGGAAAAGAAAGAAGACAAACATACTTTTTTTTTTTTTTTTATAACTAGGTAACGCTTTCCGACAGAGCAAGGGTCCACGTGTTAGCTATCAGATACCCGATAGAGTAGGGGTCCACGTATTAGACTATCGATTCGCATCAGACTAGCTACGTGGTTGGCCAAATGGCACTCCACGAAGACATGTCTCAACTAAAGAGGTTACTTTAGTACTTATATATACTACAAAGACTACTTTAGCACACACACGCAGAAACCTATATAGAGGCTGAGATTGTGATGTATATTTATATAATAATCAAAGTGAAAATGAAAAGAAAAAAAGATAGATCGCTGATTGTAAGAAATGGGACCAAACTGTTATTATTTTGACTTGCCAAAAAACAAAAACTTGTGTCATATATTTGTTCTTTCTTGACCATAAAGTGTTGTGTGTTATTGAATTGTTTTTCTAGCTTTTGAGGTGGTTTTGAAAAGCTGTCTCTATTTCTTTCAATCGCAAGTGTCTCTTTCAGTCTTCCACTTACATTATGTTATGTGATTTTAGTGGCTAAGCTCTTTGTTTTCTTGGCCCGTAAGTTTCTCGCCCACACGAATTCGAAGATAAAGACGTTTGATTCCTTGACTGAAAAGGGTCGCCTATTACGTAAGATTGTTTGTTTGTCTTCTTGTCTGAGGATCGATGTTAAGTAGAGAAGTGATCTTGACATTTGAATATTGGATTCACGTGTCTTAGTTTTAGGTCTATGTCTATCCAAGCTTTACTAAAAAGACATTTACTGCTTTGTAGGCTAAATCTTTCGTAATGATTTTCAGTCCATGCACTACCAATACAAGGTACTAAAATACTACAGATAATTAAAGCTCTTCGTAGGCCTGGATAATTGCAAAATGCTTTAGGCCTTTGCTTAATCAGATTTAAGAGAGTTTCACACACAAGTACAACCATGTAAGGTCTTAATTGTTTGTGTTTGCGTTAAATTAACGTAAGTATTTGCTTTTCATATTAAATCAAAATCTTAACCATTTCTTTTGTTAATTTTCTACATCAAAGGAAAATGGAAATTGAAAAAAATTAACCGTTTATACGGTTAATGTATTATTTTCTCAAACAAACTCACTACTTCACCCAATTTAGAAAAACATAATTGGTAATAATTATATAAAAAGGAAGAAAATCTACCGTTAGTGTTTAATTTGATGCTTGTGTTACATTTTGCAAAATTATTTATGCATGTAAAACATATATATTTCAGAAATGTGAATTTTTACTTTTATCAACAAATGCAAACAATTGTGAAACAATTGCTTCCTTCTTTTCACGGGGAACAAAAGTATAAAGAACTCTGCTTTTAAAATTGACTAATTTACTAATTTATGGTCTTAATCTGAGACAGATCATCTCTGGATATACATTTATAGATACATACTAGAGCCACTTAAACATCATCTATACAATGTCGTCTCTGATACCAGAGAAAGGACTTTGATTCTGAAGCTGCATATCACTAATCAGGTGCTTAAGCTCAGAGGTTTCCTCTTTGAGCTGAGCATTCTCTTCAATAACCTTCTCTTGAGACTCTAAAACGCAGTTAAGCTTACGAAGCAACTGATGATTCTCATTCCTAAGCCACATCACCTGTGACCAAAGCTCATCTGCCTGTCTCTGCTTCCTCATACGCGATCTCCTGGCCGATTCTCTGTTCGATATCTTCCTCTTTTGCTTCCGCTCATTGAATATCTCTGTAAGATTCTCTTCTCCTTCTTCTGAGGTCGAGTTGTTGCTGCTCAAACTCATGAACTGTGGAGTATACACACCACTTTCGAAGCTGAAGAATGGATTAGGGTTTTGTCCGCAAAATGGCGTGGATGTAGGGAAATGGGAGAGGTACGAAGGTGGGCAACCATGGAGGCTGAAAATGTTGGTTGCTGGTTGCATTATCGGTGGAGACTTGGACCGCAAGGTAGGGTTAATTCTTAGGTGATGAGAGAAAAGAAAGATAGTAGGATTTAGAGAGTTGTGATGAATGTTTGGTGTGTGTGGTGAGAAGAGGTGTTCATATAGATTAGTAGGGGACAATGTGGACCATGGTTTCTTCATTTGGGTCAAACCAATATTAAAGCATCTAACAATCCTGCAGCTAGAACGTGTATTTATATAACAAAAAAATTTATAAAAAAAAAACATGATCTATTTTTCACCTATAAAATTATTGAACTACTTTAATGAAATCTGAATAACTTAGTTTATAAAATTTGTCTAAAATACTTGTCGTGATGTTGTTTTCTGTAAATAGTTTGCGAGCTATATTATGTTGTGGTACTCCAATCACCATATCAACAACCGCGTGCTAAAATAAAAGATCTAGTGATTCAATTCTTCAATCACATAATCTGCCAACAATTTATTTGATGTAACGTTTCCTATACAAAAAAAAAGTCTTGGTAATTAACGAACTCTTCTACAAACATAATTCATCTAAAGAATTTTTCTTTTTTTTTTTTGCTACAAATATAAATATTTCATAAAATGAAAAACGATTTAGATTTATAATCGAATGATTATAAACATATACAAATAGTCGCATGACAAAAGAAAAAGATAAAAACATAGAAGCATAAAGACAATTTCAGTTCATCCACTTAACATAAACACAAAAACTAATGGAGTTAGACGAAGTAACGAGATATCGTTGTTCTTTTTCAAAGAAATTAATATTTTAATGTTACGTACTTTTTTTACTTAAGAAATTAGTTACCATGCATAGTCATATTTTTTAATGTTACGTACTTCTTTATTCATCGTTCAACTCTCAAGTCAAACTTAGCTTGACACATTTACGTACGGTCTATTATACAAAAACATTACGCAAAAGATAGCACAACAAAACACTCTAAATCATTCCAACATATATAGAGTTTTAGACTAAGAGATCAACATTCCGTTCTATGAAAACAAATCTAAAGTATTAGCTAAAGTTACAATTTTAGTCAATGCTAAGTACTTCATATAGTATTCTTTTTGAGCTTAGTGGCTTTGGCACACAATCAATGAAGATTTCCCCAAAGTACATTCATCATCGTAATAGCTTCCCAAACACTGATTTATCCCTCTTTTTCACCTTCTTCACTGAGCCCGCATACGGCATATCAACTTTATGCAATACTCTAATCGCTGCGAGTGGCTTGCTTCGTGACACATTATCGACATTTTCTACTAGCTTTTCAGCATTTTTAATGATCTTTATCCATGCTGTCATATTGGTAACCGGAAAATCTAAAAAATTAAAATAAGTGAATGAGCATTTATCTAACTTTTATCATTTAAAATGAATGAATTGAAAAACTGTTTCAACCCATTCAACTAAAAAATTGGAAAAAGAAACAAATTATAATGAAAAATTGAGTTAAATGATACTCAATTCTTTTTTTCAACTCAAAATTTTCCCAACAGTTCATTTACATATATAACCATTTGCACCTATAATAATTATTTATATATTTACAATTTTAGCAGCATATCGATTATGCGTTTTACTGCTACAACTCATATGTTAATAATTGCCTTTTTCTTTCAAATAAAATGGAAAAAAAGATGCTACAACTACATTCATGTGTATGTGTTGGTGAAAATCAATAAAAAACAAACAAATTAAAAAAAAAAACAGAAGAAATTTTTTTTTTTTTACTAAAATATATAAAATGATGAAGAAATAAATAAGAAGAAAAAAGATCAAAGCCATATTTATCTCAGAGTAAAGTAAATAAATTAAAATATCTTTTATAAACACATTGAAAAAAATAATAGATTTTTGTTTAAATGTTCATTTAATAATTTGCTTCAGCGCCAACAAACACAAAAGCTATGATTTTCCCTCTCCTTCCTTTTCTTCACCTCCCATTCTCTGCATCTTTCTTCTTCTCTCCCAACTACGATTCTTTTTCTCAGAGAATCGATTCTCAAAGTCTCTGAATCATCATCTTCTCCATTGTTTCCAATAACTTGAGTTTTAATATATCATCTTCTCTTTCGTCTCTCAAATCTCTCGTTGAGATCATCTGAAGAAGATCTCAAGAAACATCCAATTTCGCAAATCTAGGTTTCCGAAAATCTTCTTCTTCTCTAATCTTCAATTTGATCAATCCGTTGCAAAATCGAACTTCAACATCTGTATCTAATTCAAGATTCTCAATGATTACAGGAGAAATGGAGAATTTAGACGAAATCCGTACCGATATTGTAGAAGGTAGTGCTCCATTGTTGCAAGAATCATCATCAGAGAGCGACGGAGGAGGAGAATTCAACGGAGCTTCGTTTAGTGGAGCGGTTTTCAATCTCGCTACAACGATCATCGGTGCTGGTATAATGGCATTGCCTGCGACGATGAAGATCCTCGGTCTTATCCCCGGAATCGCGATGATTGTTCTTATGGCTTTCTTGACCGATGCTTCGATTGAGTTCTTGCTTAGGTTTAGTAACATAGGGAATCAAAGATCTTATGGTGGTGTTATGGATGATTCTTTTGGTAAATGTGGAAGGATTTTGTTACAAGTTTCGATTCTTGTTAGCAACATCGGTGTTTTGATCGTTTATATGATCATTATTGGTGATGTTTTGGCTGGTAAGAATGAATATGGAATCCATCATGCTGGTATGCTTGAAGGATGGTTTGGGATTAATTGGTGGAATAGAAGAACTTTTGTTCTTCTCGTTACTACTCTCATTGTGTTTGCTCCATTGACTTGCTTCAAGCGGATTGGTTAGTATTCTTCTCTGTAACAATTGTATCTGTGGTAAAGATGTTCAAGTTATGTATTCTTATCGCTTATGCTTCATTGCAGATTCTTTGAGATTCACATCTGCTGTATCGGTTGCTTTAGCGGTTGTTTTTCTTGTCATTACTGCGGGAATTACTATCGTAAAGCTGTTTACTGATGGTTTGATGATGCCAAGACTTTTACCTAATGTCACTGACTTGTCGTCGGTTTGGAAACTCTTCACGGTTGTTCCTGTGCTTGTCAATGCATACATTTGTCATTACAATGGTAAACACAAAAGCCTCTATTGTCGCTGATTATAAACACATTTGAAGAAAACTCATGTTTTCATTGGTTTTTGTTTCAGTTCACAGTATACAGAACGAGCTTGAAGATCCTTCTCGGATAAAACCAGTTGTTCGATCAGCACTTGCGATGTGTTCTTCTGTTTACGTTATGACGAGCTTATTCGGATACCTTTTATTCGGTGATGCTACTCTCGATGATGTTCTTGCAAACTTTGACACGGATCTTGGAATCCCTTTTGGTTCGGTTCTTAATGATGCAGTGAGATTTAGCTATGCAGCTCATCTCATGCTTGTGTTCCCTGTTGTCTTCTATCCTCTGCGGATTAACATTGACGGTCTCATTTTTCCTACGGCTCCACCACTTACTTCCTCTGGGTCTGATCTGAGGTTTGGCTCTATCACTGCTGGTCTCATCGCTGTAATCTTCTTGGGAGCAAACTTCATTCCAAGCATTTGGGATGCTTTCCAATTCACTGGAGCAACCGCTGCTGTCTGCATCGGTTTCATATTCCCTGCTGCTGTTATCTTGAAGTAAGATCCATTGATTCATAAGCTAAGAGAGTTTGGTTTTGGAACCTATAATGGATCATTATCTGAGAATGGATATTTACTTGTATTCTTTCAGGGATCGTCATAACCAAGCAACAAAGCGGGACAAGACTATAGCCATTTGCATGATCGTCCTTGCGGTTTTCTCCAACGCAATCGCCATTTACAGTGACGCCTACGCCTTATTCAAGAAGAACACATACGTATATCCAATATGAAAAGCAGTGATGATTCTGTTTCTTCTCTCACTCTATTGGAAACCAAAATATGAAGCAGTGTTATTGGTATTACAATGTCTTTAGATAATTTTGAACCACATGTGAATAGTTGTAGAATCTCTGTATATAGAGAGAGAGATCAGTTTTTTTTTTTACTTCATTTCTTTACATTGTAAACATTTGAAAATTGAAAGATGTTCAGCTATTACACCATCTTAAGACATTAATGAGCTTTACACATTTTGTGTGAAAAACTACACGGCGCCCTCGGGGCTTTCTATTTGATTGTATCGAAAGGCCTAATGAATTGGGATTTCCCTATTCGGCCGGGTCATTTCGGGGCAAGCGGATCATTTATGATGAAAAGTATGAGCTTCAATAGTTTCTGTAAAACAATACCCAAACAAAGTATAGATCAAGTTCGGTTATAGAACAATCAATATTCAAAGTAACAATATTGTTACAATGTCATTGTGAATGTTAAGAATACAACAAACAGCAACAAGTGTATATTTAGAAGTCATTGCACAATTCCAAAAACAGAGTTATAGAGAAAGAGCCTCAAACAAAAGGCTAAAGAAGAAGAGTTAGAGAAATGAAGAAATCGTTGACTATCTCCATCTCTCTGTTCATTGCTCAATTGCTGGAATCAGCCTGAGAAGGGAAACATGGCCTCCATACAGTTTCTTTGCCAAAATCCATTAACGCTATTCCTTTTCTTGTCAGTTTCTCTCTGATCTCATCACTTTTCGCAAAATCTTTGTTGTTCCGCGCTGTTATCCTATCTTCTATCTCCCGTAGAATATCTTCTTCTCCCATTTCTGCTCTTATTAGTGTTTTTAGTTTCATTTCTTTCAAAACCTCGGCGTAGCTCAGTGTAGTGAGCAAACCAAGTACATCAAGAACTTCCCTTGCTGCTTTCTCAATCTCAACGAGTGACACAAGCATCGACATTCGCTGCTTCTTCTGCATTTTCTGAAAATTTGGAAAAACCAGACCACTTTGGTATTCATAATTGTGAAGGAAAGGACACACAAATAAAGAAGAAGACAAGAGGCAAGAACCTTGAGCTTGCTGCGGTTAGCGTTTATGAATTTCAATGCATCTTGGTAAGCACCAGTAAGTATATGGGCGGTATTCAAATCGTCTAACATCTTTGATTCAAACTCACTTTTTAGCTTCTTAATGATGTCTTTCCCTTCTGGAGTCTGTTCAGCTTTTCCACCATCTTCAGACAATGCTTCTCGATATGGTGACAGATCTTCATCAAGATCTTGTAAAGTCTGATAAACATAGATCAGAGGTTAAAGTCAGAACTGGAAATAAATTTTGATGGTGTCTTACTTTTAGTTCATATATTACTAAGACAAAACACTGTAAATGAACATGCTAGTTAAGTTGTTGTATAATTTTGAAAACAGATCTGAAGCACTGCACCTGATAAACATAATACAAAGCGTCTGACGAACTCTCTAGCTGCGACGCCGAGAAACTCAGAGGAGACCGGTACTGTGCACTCATCAAGAAGTGCCTCAGAGCCAATGGATGGTAGCTAGCTGTGATCTACACAGATGAAACAAAAAAATGAAAACCTGTCAATAATTCTGCATTTAGCCTTGGGAAACATCCAAAGAAAAATTCAATTATTATACTAGGAACAAATAAGAAACATACTTCTCTAATCGTTTTAAAGTTTTTCTTTGATTTTGCCATCTTCTCGTTATTGATAGTGACATGCCCATTATGCAACCAGTAATTCACACCACTATCTTCACATGCAGCACATGTTTGGGCGATCTCATTTTCATGATGCGGGAATTTCAGATCTGCACCACCCCCATGAATGTCAAATTTCGGAGACAGATAATGAGCACTCATTGCACTGCACTCGATGTGCCATCCTGGTCTTCCTGGACCCCACGGGCTCTCCCAACTTGGCTCTTCAGGCTTTGCTGCCTGCACAAATTTATGTTTAAACCTCACTCTATCATAAACTGCATGTCTCAATTTGCTGACTCAAAAGATAAGAATTAAAAAGATTTTCAAACCTTCCATAATGCAAAATCAGCAGGGTTACGCTTTCTCGAATCAACGGCAACACGCTCACCAGCTCGTGTATGTTCCAACAATTGCCCAGATAATTTACCATAATTTGGTGATTTGTCAACGGAGAAGAATACATCCCCTTCCACAACATACCCACAATCTTTCTCAATGATCTGTAACAACAGGCAAGCATATGTATCAATCACCTGACTGATAATTCCAATTTCCAAATTCATGATCTTTCAACCAACATTTTATCAAGCCAAATACACCTTTTCAATCATCTTAATAATGTGGTCCATATGTTCGCTGACACGAGGCTGGTGGGTGGGAAGGAGGCACTGAAGAGCACCCATATCTACCAAATATTCCTCGCAAAAGCGATTACTCAAATCTAGCGGGTCCTCTCCATTCTCATTAGCACGAATGATAATCTGCAGAGATCCAAGATTCAGATACTAACAAACTGTCGTCTACCTAAGCATAACTATCATTCAATTATACCAACATTCACCACAAACCAATTGCATAATATCTTAAAATCGCATAAAAAACAACAAGATTCTTGCTAAATTCACAAAGTTCAATGACCCAATACCTTGTCATCAACATCAGTGAAATTCCGGACAAAATTAACTTCATAACCCAAATGCTTCAAGTATCTGCATAACCAATAGAGGCAAATATAATTTACATGCCAAAATCTCAAATATTCAGATTTTCCCAAATCAGTATCAAACTATAGAAGAAGCTAACCAACATGCAAAACTTCAAATTGAGATTCCAAAATTCAACCTAATCGATCTAATAGATTCCATTCAACAAAAACCCTAATTTCTCAGAGAGGTAAAGAGAGAGAGAGAGACCTGTAAAGAACATCAAAGGAAACGGCGGCGCGTGCATGACCGATATGGCTAAAATCGTAAGCGGTGATTCCACAGACATATAATCCGATTTTGCCGGGAGTGATCGGAATCAAAACTTCTTTCTGTTGCGTCATCGTGTTGTAGAGCTTCAATTCCATTTTCTCCGCCTCCATATCTCAGAATCTCACAGCTTCACGGCGAAGTTAACAAAAACGAAAACCCTTTTTTTTTTTTCTTAAATTTTTTTGGTAACTTAAAGCTTTTTCTTATGCGACCTGATTGATGTTACTTTACTTTTCCTCTTGAACAGTTCTCTTTGGTTTAGGCCCAAACCCATTACGCTAGCCAGATGTATTGGCGGGTTTTTGTGTCCACCGATCCGATCCGATCCGATCCGATCCGTTCAAAAACTATAATATTCGATTTTGAGCTAGAGGATTTTAATCAAAAAAACGCGATCACTATGATTAATAATAAGCTAGATAATCACTTTCAATATAAATAAACAACATGAATTCATTAGCTATCACTTTCAATATAAACAACATGAATTCAATCATGGTAGTTATTAGGAAAACCCAAAACCAAACTCTCAATTTTCTTTTCTGAATTCAATCATGTTAGTTTTCATTGTGGGATCGATATTTAAATACTACTACTGATAACATGTGGTTTCTAAGATAAAACTTTGAGGCGAAAATAATCGCACATAAGACAATAACATATGTTTAGATGTTATACGATTTCTTAAACCGAAAAGTTTTGATAGCCAAAAAAATACTTAATGGATAATTGGGAAAAAAAGCTCATAATTTCTTTAGTATTCGCATTGAGAGATTAATTCTCCAACTATTTTGTGAACACATTAATCTTCGAACTTGTTGTTGAAATTAGAAAATTTAGACTTAAAAAATTCAATGTCAGACAGTTAATTTGGGCGTAAGTAGTTCGATTAAAAAAAAAAATCCTGAAAACTCCCAAATACTTTCTCCAAATTGAAACATAATTGAACCCTAGAGGATTTCTTCTCAAAATCGATACCTAGAAAATTAGAATTGGCGTAGCCTCCATTGCTTTCGAAGTGTGTAGTTTTATAACTGTGTACCATGACTCGTAGAAGGCGCAAACTTCCAATTTGAAAACCGAAGTTGAAGACGAAATAGTAGAAGCCGAAGTTGAAGACAAATATAGTAGAAACTGATGATAGTGTAAAAAGAGATGATTGTCGAGTTATCATTTAGGTTTCTTTTGAGGAAAGTTTTGAGAATTTTGTGTTTTTTTTTTTTAAATCTAGCCACTTAACGTCCCAATTATTTTTCTTAAGGTTAAATTTGTTAAGTCAAAAATAAGTTTAGAAATTAATATGTGTATACATTCGTGGTGGAATTAATTCTTTCAATTTCAAATCTTTTATATATTAATTAAAAATATTCTTTCAAAAGAACATTATCTTCGCGTGTTATTAGCGAAATTGTTATGGTGACATTTCTCTCTAAGAGAAATTCTTAACTCATTTAAATAACTACCCAATCTTCACTAGAATATTTATAGATTTTGCCATTGGTGTTATATATATCATACAAATATAACAAAAAATTCTAATTAAATAAAGAAAATTATAAAGCAATTAATCTGTCTAAATCAGAAGACGACGACCTAACATTTATTCTATATTAACATAAATAGTCTATATAAACAAAGACAACTTATATTAAAACCAAATTTTCATCAATAAAGCATTCAACATTTATATTT
This sequence comes from Arabidopsis lyrata subsp. lyrata, assembly GCF_000004255.2. Classification (NCBI taxonomy): domain Eukaryota; kingdom Viridiplantae; phylum Streptophyta; class Magnoliopsida; order Brassicales; family Brassicaceae; genus Arabidopsis; species Arabidopsis lyrata. The sequence continues at coordinate 23,604,022 of NW_003302549.1, read as the reverse complement.
AATTTTATGTATTTACTGATTATGTCGAATACTTCTATCTTTATTGGTATCAATACTATATAACATCAAATATTAATTAATACATGTCCAAATATCCATATACGAAGTTAATTGAAACAAACCGCAATGACATTTTATTTAGCTATTTTTTAATAACTGTTATAAAATTAGTACAATTTGACATCGGTTTTATATCATAAACTAGGATTTAACTCGCGGTACACCGCGGGGCAAAATTGTATTTTATATATTTTATATAATAATTTATAATTTATTGTATTTTAAAATTGATATTATAAAAAAAATCTCATTTAATTATTTTATATTAAAATTAATATAGTTGAAATATGTGTACTTAGAAGATTTGTAGGTGTATAAATGATATAGTGTTAATATTGGCAAGTATTTATAATCATGGACTATTATAATAATTTGATAATATTTTGTATCAAAAAAGTTACCTCGCGGTATATGGCGGGTCGATTTTTTTAAACTAAAAATTTTAAATTTTAAGTTATATTTTTTTGGTTAATATTGTTTGGTTTTTTTTAATATCTAAGATTATATAATTATATTTTTATTTTTAATTCTAGGTTTCACCCGTGGTATACCGCCACGTATTAATATCGACTCAAACCCGTCCCACCATATAACCTCGTTTCGTATTCAGAATCATTTTGGTCCTTTTTATAGTATGACTCTGAACCATTGTCCAATTTTTTAAGCAATATGGGATATTGTACACCCACTTTTTGTTCATCGATTGAGTAATATATGTCCATTTTTAAAAATTTGAATCACATTATATGTACAAAAATCTATTATTTTATTAATTATATGTATTTTATATAAATTCAAAATAAATTACTATAAGATCATATAAAGTGAAAGAAGAATTATATATTAATGTTTAAATTTGGTAGAGATGTTTTAGGAAAATTTAGAAACAAAATCAATTTGTTACCATATTTGGAAGCCACAGTTTCTAAAAGTTTTTTTTGAAAATATTTTGTAATATTAATTAATAAATAAACATTTATGACAATGACATTCTATTGTAAATACTTCTCAACTTCAGGATTTATTTGCTAAATGTACTTAAAAAATGTATATATAGATGTTAAAACAGGTGTCGGTTATATATAAATAAGGTAAATATATACTAGTAATATTTTGTATTGTTAAAAAAAATGATGCTAACAATTTTGATTTGCATTAAATTTTGAAAAGTGATATTATGGAAAATAAAAGTTATTTGGAAAACGATATTTTGTTGTTGTTGGTGAAACCATTGAAATGATTGTGAATAATGAAAAAATAAGTTTAATATAATTGTTCGTCCTTAAATTATTATTTTCTCCTTATTTATTTATCGCTAACAATAATATTGTATGAAGATAACCAAACATACATATAATCGTTTAATGAATCTATATGTGTTTATTATCCTTTTTGTATTACCTGAAATAAAGATTGATTACTTTAGGGATTAGAGATTATGTATAATTACTTTTAATGTGCAACGGAACATCTGCTAGAGATGAGAGACTGTGGTCTTTCAGATAACTTATTTGTTAGTTTAAATGCTCAACAATATTCTTAGTACTTTTATTGTTGAGAAATTGTTAAAAATGCCCATTTTTCAATACCCCTTTTCAAAAATGCCCCCTTTAAGAGTCCATTTTTAAGTTTGCCCTCTTTTAATTTTTAATGACTATTTTACCCTTATTTGAAACAAAATTATGTCCACAAAATACAAAATATTTTTTGGCGGGAAAAGTGATCCCACAATTTTCCCGCCAAAACACTTGTAAAAACCTTTAAAAAACCTTGTAAAATTTTCCCGTAAAAATTTTTCCCGCCAAAAAATTTTCCCGCCAAAAAAAATTTTTTTGCGGGAAAAGTGATTCCGCAATTTTTTTGCGAAATTTTTTTGGCGGGAAAATTTTTGGCGGGAAAAATTTACAAGGTATTTTAAAGGTTTTTTACAAGGTATTTACAAGGGGTTTGTATGCTCTCACAATGTATTTCATAAGGTTTAACAAGGTACTTTTTAAGGTTGTAAAGCGAATCTAC